>NC_141326.1:23817456-24062456 GCF_037954235.1 Aulostomus chinensis
TTTACTTGAAAAAATAGGTTGAATCGGTAATTTTACCTTTGTATGAATCTTTCTTTTTTACGGGAGTATCCGTACCTCTGCATTTGTAATGAATGTGTTCTTTTGCCACTTCTGCCATTAATATTGGCTCAATGGTTTGTGCACAAGGGAAATCAGATGTCTAGATGTTATGAGTGTACAGCAGAGAAACATTTCTAATACGCCTTTCCACATAAATCATATCTGAGTCTTGAAAATGCATCACTTTCACTAGCATTGCTTTTCAACTGTAACTAGTCTGCTTGTCCAGAACTCTGTAGATCTTCCCTCTGTACCTGTGACCAGGCGCTGTACTGCCAGCTCTTGAGAAGGCAGTCCCCATGGCAGGGTTCTCTAGTTTGGGGTTTGGCAACATCTCCACAGGTGCTGGCCTCCACTCTGTCACTCTGTCTCTTCATCAGACTGTACTTCATACACTGGACGTCCAGACTGCGGTAGCCTGGACCACATTTAGCTGAGCATTCACTCTTTCCAGCAACATGCCACCTGTGTGAGAAGAAATATAAAAATGTTGGTGTGGAGGAATTTGTTTTTATGGCTGCATGTGTTTATATTTGTGCAATAAATGCACACCTGACTTCACAGTCGGTGTTGCAGGGCTCAGTAACAGCAACAGGACGAGGTAAGTGTTCACAGCGTTGGTCCGATACCTCAAGGTGATCGCTTTTACGTACACACACCGCTTTTCGTCTCCGCTCACCTACATAGAAACACGTACAGATAGATATGCATAGAAAAGTAAGGTTTAAGTCAGACAACATCTGGAAGACAGTTCACTAGCCAAAATGTCACATTTCATCACCTTTTCTCACCATCTTTCTGACATGTAGTCCTACATCCTACAGCCTGAGGGCTCTGTGTCACTCACAAAACCCACAATTACACCGGGAGCCTGACTAGCTCACCTCTGAAAGGGAAATGTGAGGGTTAAGGGCCAAGATAAGGGGAAGGTGTCGGCTGATGTGAGCACCCAGGGTCACGTTGGGGTTGCCGGGAGGGGGATTTATGGAAGGAGGGAATGAGTGAATCCAGAAGTGTGTGTAAGTGATGCAAAAGTTTGCTGATGCTAATGTGTACTGACACTTGGATCTATGCCCCTGTAATATGACTCGCTCTCATAAGACTTTTTATAGTCCTATTAAGTTCGCACTTGGGGTAAATTTCTATTTTCTACATTAGAGGGATTCAGAACGTGATGGGGGGGCTTCAGGTGAAGAAGATTAGGTATTAAGGGCATCATGTAGAACAGGCTAAATGGATTTGGTTTGAGATGGCAAGAAAATGCAATAGTTTGTGAGTAATATGAATGTTTTCCTTGCTTTCAAAGAGTGAGAAGCTAATTCATGACTCAGGACAGACTGTTGTCATGTATTTGGTGTCCTCTAAAGTTGTATAGGGCTTGCTTGGCTAAACATTGGTCAGCCTAGGGAATCAAATGACATAACAATGCTCCAACATAGGCATCCAGGAACAAAACCACAAGTCGTGTCAGGAGGTGGAAGGGGGCACCTTACTGTATGCACCATGAAAATTGGCCTAAAATTTATTTTTCATTTGCACAGTTGATCAGCTTTTTAAGGTTCACCCAACCGCCTAAAATATGATCATATTCTTCATACACGGACGTTCGGATGCCCAGACAGAGGGATCTTACCCTGACAGATGCGGTTGCACTCGAGCCAGGAGCCCGAGGGATCCCACACGAACTGTTCCCTGTGTTCCTCGATAGGTATGTTGAAGGAGTAACGGACATCTGGGTTGTAGAGATTTCCCACACACAAGACCTGCGGAAATGTTGGGAAAGTCAAGGTTAAAAAAGATGGTAATGTCTCATTGTGTCTATTTCCACACAGATATCACACTTTCAGACAGAGATTAAGCTCAAGGTGTCAACAGAAAAGGAGAAAAGAGTTGCAGAAACAAAACCAAAGCAGTGCACTACAGTGTGATGGAGGAAATATAGGACATCAAGACAGCGAGACGAACGCTTTCTCCTGCTAACCTGCAGAACGAGCTCCTCCTCAATGCGTTCAGTGCAGTTGATGCGTTCCACTTTAGTGTCCGAGCCGCTATACTCTATAACTGTTCCCTTGAAGGTAATTTCCCTTTTGAACATGGCCACCACAAAGTTCCCATTCAAAAGGAAGTTGGACTGGCTATCAGATAATGCTGGAATCAAGAAAGAAAACAGATTGATTTCACATTTTTTTCACCACAAAACTAAAAAAAACATGACACATGGAAGAATTCTAGGGAAACCGAGGAATGCTTCATTGCTAAAATAAGTTTGCCTCTTGAGGAACAGAAGTTATGGGAATGTTTACACGTGATGTGGCGTTTATCATTTCAGGCTATATGTTAAGTCAACAGTCTGTGTGTTCCCAACCTATTGTTCTGAAAAACCATAGTTGCAGGGTATGTATGGAGAGACACTGGAGGCCCTAAATAGTAGTCATTTCGATTTAGACTGCGTGACTCTCCGACTTCAGTCACCGACATTGCAACACAAACAAAGGATCCCTGCTGACTGCAAACACAAACAAGCACATAAACATGCAGACACATTTAACACATGGTCAACACTCACACATCAAGACAAACTGAACACCGGCCTCCTCCTTCTCTATGTAAGAACTATGATTCCAAGAAGAAAACCCACAGTTAATCACAATCCACAAGTGCGTGGGTGATTAGACGCAACTTTGCTTTCATACAAGCCAGCCCATTGTTGGACGTCAGTTTAAGCCCAAGGACGACTGTGGGGGTCTGTGGCGTATTTGACAATAACAATCATCACTGACACTTTGCAGAAATGTACAAAAGCAATGTACAAACACACAAAGTTACACAAGGGAGGCTGCCTCCTCCCTTTTTAAAGTCCTACACACTCTGAAACCTTCAATGTCCTCCAGTGCACCCCCTCTACCTCCACAGATGGCTCTCTGGGATTCCTACTGCTACTTTGTCCTCACCTTTTAACACACATTGTTAATGCTCCACAATTAACAACTACATTACTTGTGTTTATTAGAAATGACAAAGCTCAAATTCCACTTTGCCAAATCTTTGCAAGACTTGTATTTGACTGTGTTGCTGTTGGCTAAGCTGATGTTCTCACATTCTACAAAATGAATCAGTTGAAGATTCAAAAATGGCACAACACTGCAAATATTAACCAAGTGTAATGTTCACTCACTGCGGTTGTGGCGCTCCACTTTTCACGACACAACGAGAGTCTGACAAATTTTTTTTTTTCTGACAATTTGACTTGAGAAAACCTTGAACCTGGCTTGAACTGTCTCAAATACACACACACACACACACACACACACACACACACACACACACACACACACACACACCTGGTAGGTCTATCTCAACCAACACTGCCATATCAACTTTCATCCTGGACTCCACATGCCTCTAATTAGCATCTATTGCTGCCTCATTTATCTTTCTCTTGGGCTGACACTCCATTTGCTTTCCCAACCTTCTCTCTCCAACACCCCTCTACGTTTCCTCCAAAGAAACTCAGTACAAATCAGCACAAATGACAGCTTCCCTTCATTCATGGTTAGTCAACAGGCTCCTTACCCTGAATCACCTGGAGCTGTCCTCTACAATTCTGGGTCACCAGGTTTGGATGGTATATGTGAGGGGATAATGGTATATAACCTATGTGATGGGAGCTGTAATATACACTCTCTTGTCATTTAACTGGGTACAACTGACAAAGAATAATCAAACAGAAATGAAGAGTTGCGCTACTATTCTATGTGAAAAATACACAATATTAAGAAAATCTATCAGTATAAGCCAACAAGAGTTCCCCAAAAGACCTTGAAAACACTTCTGAATAAAACCAGAAAAAGAACTGTTCTGTTATTGTTGCATTAATACTACATTGTTCTTATCTAGATGCACCCAATAAACTGACAAGGAAGGCTATATCGTCATAATTTATGACGTTGGACCACTTCCAATATATTCATTCGTTTATGAGGTTGGACTACTTCCATTTGGGACTGACCCCCCCCCCCCCCCCCCCCCAAAAAAAAAAACCAACTGCAATTTGATACAACATTGCTTCAAACCACATCCTACTGACACACACACAGACACATATGCACACACGCACAGTTTACTCACCGAGGTAGTTGTCATCTTCTGGCTTTCCGGAGTAGCTGACCTGTTTGATATCGATGTTGGTAGCTCCAGCTGGGATCCGGACAACTGTGTTGTAACCTAAAGAAGAGGGAGGATAATAAAATGAGCTAAAAGGCATGAAAAGTCTCAAAAAGAGACAAAGTAGCAACAATAACACATAGTGCAATAGTTTCATCCTGCTGCATCAAACCCCAGTCGGGGAAGTCCTGTTCCTACCACAGGGGGATTGAAATGTCACACTTGGAAAAATACTACAACAACAAAAAAAAAAAAGGTCTGGTCCTCTCAAATAACCTTGTTTTAGTCTCAGAGGCCTGACCGTGAAATGATATGTAATTATTCCCTGGACCTACCTTTGGCCTGTAATCACTACACCAGGCCTGTTGTCCCATGATAAACTAACATAGGAAAGAAGTGAGAAAGAAAGAGAGCAAAAGTCCAGGAAACACTTGAAAGCAAATAGACAATGAGGAAAAAATGAAGCGATTGAGCACTGAGCAAAAACACGTGAGCGAGACAGGAAGAAAATATGTGAGAAACATTGAGAATCAAACCTGAAAAAAGTTTGTTATCAGTCAAAAGGCGTCTGTTCTAGCAAGTAGTGAAAACATGAGGCCGGGATGAGGTGCTACCTCAGATTCCTGCTCTCTAATATAATGAATTACAATTAGAACTTTTCTGAAGCTGGAGTGTATTATTGGTTCTGTAACAATAGCTTTTATACTTGTGAAAGAATATATCAACATTTAAACAGACACCTGAAGGAGACCACAAAAAAAAAAAACACAGGACGGTCAAAGCTTGATTGAAATGTAATTGATTTTGGCCACTAATTTACTATTTTCTCCTTTTTTTAAAAAATGAGGAAAACTAGAAATCAATGGAATGAGAGAGAAGAGGTGTGGGGCTGGTGTGTGATATGATGGATAGCCGAACACCTTGAGCCACTCGGGGGCAGCACTTGGATTGCATATCTTCCTCATCAGCCATGTAGGTTTTTTCACACACACATGCGCACGCGCGCGCGCACACACACACACACACACACACACAAATCTATGAAAAGAAGACACTTTTGCTCCACCCGTTCATAATAAAACCTATTTTCCTTTTTTGCTTTTGAGTGTCATGTCAAATTCCCTCTCTAACTACTAGGGACAGGATAAGCACATAAAACCGCTAACTCAGCCCCCCCCTCTGTGGAAACATGGTATTGACAAGCCATCAGAGGCCACTGAGATCCCCCAGCTTAGCAAAATGACCACACACACAATCCGCAACCACCACAGAGTGACCTGGGAACGAACAGTAAACACACCACCCAGAGGGGGGAAAAGAACACAGCCGTGCTGCTCTTGGAGAATGTTTGGGGTTTACCTCAAACATGCATCTCACTGCCACCAGCGAGACAGAAGATGATGCAGTATCAAGAGCTCGCAGTGGAAAGTTCAAAAGTGTCGCAAGCTCACCCACATGCAAGCTGTCAGAGAATCTGACTCGGAACAAGGAGAACATCTGTGTTCTAGTTGGAGATTGTATTATTTCTTCTTTTTTTTTTCCATTATGACTCAGTTGGAATTGGTGGATATTTCTATCCACTTTCATTTCAAAAAAGTACAGCATACAGGAAATGTGAACATCTGATGTGACATAACTGCTGGCTTTTTTTGGACTTGTTCATGGATTTCCATTAAAAAAAAAGTTTACAGCAGCAAACAACAGGTCAGGAGTTCAGCAATTTACAGAAAACTAAAGATCTAAGCTTTTTTTTTTGGTTTAGGTTTAATCTTTCAGCTCGTTACAGTGATGAACGCATTGTTCGATTACGACACAATTCTTTCAAGTGTATCAGAAAAGTCTCAGATTTTGGAAGTTTTTTTGTTTTGTTTTTTTGCCATCGGTAATGTCAGAAATTTTTACAAAATCCTGTATCCTTTAATAGCTGGAGAAGTTTAATATTTGATTATGAGGCATATATATAATAAATGGATCGGGGCGTTTAAAAAACATGGATTAGTTGATTACTGCGGTGTAATTCACAGATAGCTGGGTATCAGTTTACAATTTTTGATACTGGTACCTTTTGCAATACTAACCCAAACAAAGTGAAAATCAAATTACATATCTCACTACAAATCTTATCATTTTCAATCAATCAAAGTCTTACAATATGCAGATATAAACAAATTTACCAAAATGTGTTTTAACCTCATTTGTTTGTTTCATCTTTTTACTTTTATGATTCAACATGTTGCTATTTTTCCCACTAAAAACGGCTGTACATCAATTTGGAGATCTACCCTTTAGGTGTTGAAATGGACTATTGAATAACAATAAGAAATAATTTTAATACTCTACATTTATGAAGCAGTTCAGGCAGTCAGACTTGGATACCCAGGAACTGAGAGATGTGCATCTTTAGTTGCAGCACTCTTCTGGAGATGTGAGACATTACAACTACACCTCAGTCAATGCTCATTGGTCTAATCTGCTGAATTCAGATTGTCTATGCCGATGCAGAAAACAGAGTGAGAAAGGGAAAGGATATAAAACCAGACAGAAGACAGATATCAACAGAAAAGGGATAAAGGGGTGAGAGAGCGGAGGGATATCCTGGCTGGGCTGCACTCCCACTCATGTTCTCTTTCTTGCGATTTCCAGGGCTGAGGTCAGAGCCTGGTTTAGTTCAATACAGTCCTCAAACTCTTTGCACTCACTGAACAAGGGTTTAAAGAAGGAAAGCAGATGGATAGTGATGCGAACGCACAGCACCCCCCCCCCACCTCAAACGAATATGGATGAAACATGACATAGGCCACGCCCTGAGCTTTTATGCTAATTCTCCCGCTGTTTAGTTGCTCCGACTATAACAAGGATTGGATGCAATCAACTGTTGGACCTCACTGAGGCACCATATGAAGCAGGACACTTCAAAGAGGTGATGTCAGGTTTGTGTTTGCTATCAAAAGACTTCGTACAGCAGAAATCACTGCGTTAATCACAGTCTGAACCTTCAGAGAAGATTCTGCATCCCCCTCATGTGGCAGTGGTTGCTGAAAATCAAGCTAAATGGGTTTAGACATGACATCAGTGTATAATATTAGAATAGAGCATGTCAGATCTGTAGCCACGAGGAAGGGGAATCTAAGTTTACAGCTTATCAGATGTATTATAACTCATCTGCAGAAGCTGCTGGCGTACAGTGTGTATAATAAAAGTAAATTATTAGCGTATCCTTTGTGTAATGTGAGGACTCACCATACTGAGCATCATTGAAGGTGCCTGCCAGGGTTTTACATGATGAGTTGTCCCCTCCACACACTCCGCACTTGTCATTCCTGGCCTTTGAGTTGAGCACATGATCACAGCCAGCTTGCTGAAGAGTCACAGAAGATTTGTGATTCAGTGGGATGTTCTATTACATGCGGTTCTTGAAGGAACATGCCGATTTTATGGGTTTCATCCCCACAAGCCAGACAAGATGATAGATACCCTTCTCTCCTTTGTGAGCTCATTAGGAGATTATATTAGGGAATGCTGCGCTAAGCTAACTAGCAGTAAACTGTGGGTCTCAGCTCAAACCCAGGGTATCCAACATCTTGTCTGGGTCGGGGGAGTCTGAAAATGTTGGCACACTCCTCAAAAGAAAGATACAAAAGAATAAATGTTTTCACTAGGTCTTTACTACCTACGTGCAATTGGATTTAATGACACCGATACATACTTTGACATGACAATGCTCAAACCTCCACTTTTGCATGAATTAGACAACATGAATAAAGTGACAGCTAAAATTTACCGAGGTTGTAAAAATGACACAGATGAGACTAATCCACAAATACATATCTAACTCTAATAACGTCATGATGCGATGAGAGGGAGCTAAGATTGTCTGTGCGTGCGTGTATTCATTACACAAGTAGAAACAGACAGATATACCCTGCAGAGGCCTTGGACGCATATGTCAAAAGTGTCTGGCCCACACGGCGTGCCGTCAATGACGCGGTCTTTCAGCTGATAGTAGGCCATCGTCCCGGCAACCCGGCAGAAGAGCTTACACCGATCCTTCATTAGAACTGGATGGAGACAGAAAACACAGTACGGACAAACTGGGTCATTGCTGATTAAATGAATGGGATTATTAAATTAAAAAATAGCAAGTTTGTGCTGATGAATTAATACAAACCATAACAGCTCAGGTTTTTCAAATAATATATTAATTCAGGATACTCTGGCTAGAACTGCCAAAATCATATTCATTGTTTGGAATAATCACTTTGCATCTGAGTGTGTACTGGCTCCAGGGCTTGTTGGCCTGTGGAGCATCAATTAGAGGAATGAATCACTTGCAGTAACTGAGACTTGGTGGTCTTTGCCAGATGGAAACTGGTGTGGCTGGGCAGGCCATGTCTTCAAGGAATCAGATACTGATGGAAGAGGGAAAGCTGCCAGGCAGTTCATGCAGAAGGCTTGCGTGTTGCTTTTATGTTGGTCTTGTTTGGTGTCAGCTAAAGGTTTGTTTACCTCAGTGCATCTCTTATCAAGAGTGGGCAACGCATGAAGAAGGAGCAACAGACACACACACACACACACACACACACACACACACACACACACACACAAATGTGGAGGCAAGCTTATATGTCTCCCCAAAGCTTTTCTCGCCACTCATGTTGTGTATTAGAGGTAAGTGCATGAATGATGCAAAAAAAACCTTTCAAGTGATTTTTGGTGAAACTTGTCGGAGGTGAGGAATGTTTGCAAAGGACAGATAGGATTTTTGTCCCTTTCAGTGGAATGTCCTGCCATTTTGAAATCTCAGCAACACAATACGTTTTCACATCTTGATGTTATTAAGTTTGTATATCTTGTCATTTATTTATATTGACGTCAAAACAGTGCACATCTCAGCCTTCACACACCCCTACACACTTTGTGGATTTACTGTGATATTGAACCAGTTAACACAAACCAAAATAAGCAGACTGGGTAAACAAAAATATCTATTCAAATAAAGTCTGGCCATTTGCAGCGTTGAAGCGTTATCATGCTGGATGTAAAAAGTTGCAACCTATGAGGTTTGACCACAAGTCGTTCACAACATTGTTCTACTCACTGCCACTGTACTTAGGGACCCAGCGGACGGTGGGAGGTAGACCGTTGATGTTGAAGTGCTTGCCGTCAAACTGAGAGCACTGCTCTTCACGGAAATCTTTCCGTCCTCGCGGACAAGGCTCAGTATTGCAAGAGCGGAACTTCATCCTGCGTCCCACACAGAAGTTGCCGCCATTTCTAGGCCTGGAGGCAAAAGCAGATGGATCACAGAAGGAATACGACCGATTTACATCTGAAGCACTGCCAGTAATTGTTATTTAAATCATTTGCTTATTTTTGCTCAAGTTTGATTGATTCAAACCAACATCGTCTCTGTTTAAATTCATGCTGAGTAGTTCTTTCTTACTCAGGCTTGTTGCAGTCTCTCATGGTGCTCCGTGTTCCTCCACCACAGGACCTGGAGCAAACGCTGTAGGGCCCCCAGGGACCCCACTCCCCGTGGATGGGCTGCATGTACAACTCTTTGTTTACACACATCCCATGTCTGCAATACTGCAAGAAAACAGTCACAAACATGAACAAACTGTAAGTCTAGACCGCAACTTAGTAGCTGTGAAGACTGTGGAGCAAAGCTTCTGAGCAATTTAGTGTATGTACACCAGGAAAAGGGGTTCTGCTCTGACTTCTTAATCCTCTGTTTTTATCAAGCAGAGGAGAGCGAAGTCAACTGTTCAGTCCAGCTTTATTCTTCAACCTTCACTATTGAATATACAGTGTATAATTAATTGTAACGCAATTGAGTTTAAATTGAAAACACTGCTGTTTTTACATTCAAGCAAGGGCACCATACATTTCAGTGAAAATGTTCAGCTCAGCTACAGAAAGAGAAATCTCAACTCAAGGCTCAAGCCAGACTCAAACTTTGTTAAACAATCTCTATCATGAAACGTAAATACAGGGTTACATGTTCGAGATGTTTCAGTGGACCCAAAATGACTTTGAAAATACGGTGCCAGGTATCAATCTGTGTGTATCCACTAACCTACCTTTGCCAAGAAGTGCTAACAACGCTTTCATAAGCAAAGCACCACAAACCCATTTCCCTTTGTGTGTAACTCAATCCCCGTCTCGCTGACTAAGATATCAGAGGGTCCTGCTCAGTGAAAGAATGCAGGACAAGACGGCGTCTGTCTGCGTACGTAGCCGCCGTCCGGGCACACAGGCGCAGGGAGCAGTGGCACCTTGATAAGGAAACTCTAGAGTTGTGATAACAAGAGAAACAAAGTTTCTTACTGGCTTGATCAGCAATTCTCTTCTTCTGTTGAACTGCATGACTTTGTGTTTTAAGCTGCAGTTACATAGTAAAAATCACCGCAAGATCCTTCGGGATGGGAAAATGCAACTGTTATCATTTGAACTGGCTGCACTCCCATCCTCTTACGAGACATACATCTGAAAACAAAACCTCATGAAATGTTCTCAAGTGAATTTTCATGATTATGCTAAAAAACACAGAGGATATCAATCAAAGTAATCTCCTGGGTAACAACTAATTTGACCACTCGCTGCTTTAATACAATCTCAGAGCCCGCAGCCATTACTGAGGGTGCACACCTGCAAATCCACTAAGTTCTACACACACAAACAAGTGTAAACACACACAGAATCTGGCACTGCTGCCTCTACTGTCCCGGCCTAGCTTACATGTGTGTGTTTTCAGCACTCGCAGGTCTAATGATGGAGTGTAAAGTCTGTGCACAATGACAGACAGGTGTTAACAGCTGCAGGGTATGTACCAAACAAGCCACAGACATTTCCATAATCCAGACATGGTTTGAGTTATGGCTTGGGTCAACTGTAGATATTGAGATCGTTCTGTAAGAGTGCTAACCACAAATTTAGAGAACAAAAGAAATGGAACATCATAAAAACGTTTATTTCTCTCCTTATGAATTAAGAAATCTCAAAACCAAACTTTTAAAGTAAGTCCAGAGTTTTCCATCATAATTAAGAGGGCCCCCCCCCAGCATAGGGACTGTCAGTTTAGACCCGAGCATGCCTTCTATAGCTCTGTTCCCCAGCCCCCTTATCACCCTATGGGAAAAAGCAAGGAACACGCTGGGACCACCACAGTGCAACCAGGCAGCAAGACCCAAAGAACTGTCAAACACAAGGCGGACTGTCTGTCAGAGAGGACCAAAGCCTGTGTAACCCTCTAAGGCATTCCACTCCCTCCACTGGCACCCTGTGTTTACAACCGTTTTGTTTGGCTTGAAAAGGTGATGTGGGTGAAAAGAAGAAAGAGTGAGAAAGAGGAGGGAGTGGAAGGGAAAAAAAAAAACATCTGTGCGAGATGATGTATGTGTGTGTGCACACAAATGTGTGTGTGAAAGTGCGTGGAGTGTGAAAGTGATTGCTCTGACTCTGGCGTGGCATCTAGGGGCCACGCTCAATTCCAATTAGTTCTTAGAAAACACTGAGGTGAAAGGCAGTGTATTGGCAAAGCTCAAACAAGCCTTAAGGACAGTGGCAGCCCCCTCTCCTACCAAGATTGTCAAAATTTGCCCTCAGTTGTGAATGTGGTGAGACATTTGAAGGTCTTGTGAGAGAAAGCTGTCCAGCTGTGACTAGCATGTGTTTCAAATTAGGAATCTCACAAAGGCACATGCTGACTTACCAACTCATATCAAGAAACAAGCATATGTGCATGCATAGATATGCATTTTACACCTTCTGTATGAAGATACAACTTACAGAGGTAAAATTTCACAAAACCTTTCCTACATTGTCCTCAAAATGGCACAGTATCCTTGCTAAATGTTCACCAATGCAGACAGAGAGAATTAGCAGCATGCTAACCCCAGCAATGGGAATAATATCTCAGGACAGCAGCATCTGCTCGGAGCTCTTCGGCTGGCTGGTTTGGAGGTTAGCGCCCTGTAATTGCCAGGAAACTGTTGCAGAGAGCACCTCATTTCTGAACCCAAGCCATACATCACTGCAGGAATGAGAAGGCAGGGGACTGATTTAAAAAGCCCTCCACTCTTTCATTTCAACCTGACCATTTCCAAAAGGCATCACCTTTCATGTTGCGGTGCCGCTCCCATGGACCTGGGTGTCCGAGTTCCCTTTGGCCTGCTGGTGTCATTGACACCCTCAAGCACATTTAAAACAGGTTCCGATTCTAAAAAAAAATCTGGGAACATCTGGGGTCACTTGAGACTGTAGCAAAACGTGGCTTTCTACTTTATTACGTGTCAAATAGTTGAACCTGAAGGTGAGGCACAATAAAGAGAGCGTGGAGTTACTGTAGTTACACCGACTGGTTTTTCAGCCAGGTCATGCATTTTTCCTCATTAGTTCCGTATTTCCTCTTTCCGCTGTGTTGAGAGGGTGCAAAGACAGGCGGAAGAGGAATGACAGGAGGGAGGGGAATGCAAGCGAGAGAGTCAACATGATGCAACCGTGACCCCAGCCGACCTCTCCTCTCACTCAATCGCTTTCATTTGTTTCCTATCTTTTTCCATTCTTTCTTTCTGTCTTTCTTTCTCTCTCTTTCCATCATCTTTCCAAGGAGTGTTGAAGGTTGTCATTAGAGTCAATGAGTAGGTTGGCCCCCTCAGTAGTTCCAATCACTTCAACCATGCAGCTCTACTTCAACCATTCGTCTTTTTTCACTTATCGCCTCTGTAAAACTCTGCAGCTCACAACCTGGCGAGCTGCAACTTTTCAACAACTGATCACTTGGTTTTCAGAAATGCACCCAATCTGCTAAGCACTCAACTTTCTTTAAAGCCAGCTGCTAACTTTACCCCTCTCAATTTGGTGTGAGGCAAATGTGTTCCTGTTAATCTTTAAAAATATTTTCAATGACAATCCCCCCAAAAATTATTTATTTTTTGTAAGCTGTCTATTTAGCATCCATTGGAGATCCTAATTTTTAAAATTGATGTATTCCGCCTATTGAATACAATTAAACAGTTGGGTAGCTTACAAATAGGACATACATTTATCCTCAGAATTTCACAATATCACACCTGGAGTCATGCAAACACATTCTTCTCTCTCTAACAGAGAGCTAGTACTGAAAACTCCACTCACTGGCTACCAAACACAGTAATTCCTTTGGCAAACTATGTGAAGGCTACAACAACAATCCTCTTGTTAGCCTGAATCCACTGATGTGTCTTTGATGATGGCAAATCAAAGTGGCAACATCCTCCAAATATCCAGAGATTAGCCCAGAGTGGCACTGATACTACTCACACAATCGCAAGTTACAGTACAGGCACACGCACTAACACACAAACACACACTTACACACCCCGTCCCAGCATCGTACGACAAGTCTGTCAGGCTGCCAGGAGGCTGCAGCCAACACTCACCGCCTCCGCCAACAGACTTCATTCTGCCCTGGCTTCACTTTGCAAGGCCTCACTATCTCACTCTAATTGGCTGAAACAAAAGTAGGTTTTCATTCTTTTTCGAGGAATGTTCTGGGAATAAAAACAACTTCCCGTTTATTCACTTACACTAACCACTCAATTAGGCATCTATCAAGCGTGTTCTGGGGATGCTGTTGGGTTTTTACCCCTGACTAAAGGAAAGCTCTGTGAGCAATCGTCATTGAATTTAACACGTTCGATCGTTTCAGTCTAACCACGCTGCAACTCAGCCATTGCAGTTTATTTTAAGCTCAGTCGCCACCTTTTCCTGCCTGACTGTCAACAAGGTAAGAAGCAGCAGAAGGAGCTTCATAGGTCCACGCGTGCATCCAGAGAAGATTTGATAGATTGATTAATTGTCATCAAAACAGAAGAACTCAGGTACTGAGGAAACATTAATAATACATTTGGCTAAAAAATGTAATTGGATTTAAAAATCAAAACTTCAGTACTTCACAGGATTCATAATCTAAACCTCAGGATAAATAAGCCTAAGTGTAAAAGTGCAATTCATCTTTAAATGGCGAAAATGTACCAAAGCTATGGCTTGGAAGATGCTTGCTGGCTCCTATGTCACACACACGCACACACACACACACACACACACACACACACACACACAGAATCTTTTTGAAGAGTGAGAGGGACCGAAAAAAAGGGGGGGTAAAGAGGAGGAGAGGAGAAAATGGGTGGTGGCGGTATTTATAGACAACAAGTGATGGGATGCCCTCGTTATTGCACGGCCCACTGAGCCAGATGACAGACGCGCCGCCAAGAGGTCATGTGACTGCATTACTCACTCCGGCGCCCTGTGAGAGGGCCTGTTGAGCAACACAGAGGGCGCAAGGGGAGGGAGGGAGGAAGAGAGAGGCAGAAGTAGATGAAGCCCAGCATCAGCGGAGGGGAGGCGTGGGGTAGAAAACTACCCATGAACCCTGCTGGAGTGCCCATTGCCCTATTTCAACTAAGCTGTATACAAACAATCTTTCTTTCCAATTTTCATTTAGGGGGACGTGCCTGTCACCCACTTTTTGGGGCACTGACCTCAATTACCCAATGCCATTACAACTTTGTTTCGTAACCAGACATAACAAAAAACTGCCCCCCACGCAACACAGGCGCAGGAGGCGAGAGCTAGCCTCTGAGAAAACAGTTTTATGACATGACGTCCCAGCATGTAACAGCTTAAAATGATGGTCAAATAATAGCTAAGGAGGGCATCTTTAAAGGGACGCTGTGCTTACTCAGACAACACCTGCCCCCCCCATGGCGGCCATATCTGTAATCTGTAATCCTCCAGATCTGACGTCCCCCCAACAGCCTCCCCTTCAACGCCCTGCAGACACCTCAGAGCCAAAAGCTTAACCCAAAACCCTGTAAAGTTTAAGACTTGAACCTCGTGACTTCTTGTAGGAAGACATGGTTATAAACAAGAAGAAACACAGAGGTGAATAGGTGCGAGAGTTAAAATACATTGTGCATATCTCCGAAACAGGAAGGAGACAGATGCTAGATGACCCGGGCAGAATGAAAACCAGAAGGCGAAGAGGGACAGGAAATGTTAAGAATGAAAAACACCAAAACACAAAAGACAATCAGGGAGAATCTTCTTGTTTTGCAGATTACGAGACATTGGAGGTTGGACTTTGGATGAATACTTGTGCACACTCACACAACACAAAGACATACCACATAAAAGCACCCTTGCACGCTACTTCAAACAACCCCCCAGCATGAAGATGAAACTGGGTCCTATAGGCACCGCAAACAAAGGTGGTACCACGACTTGAACATGCAAAGAAACTAAGAAACCAGAATTACTGAAAAAATGGCTAGAGGCGTATTTGCAAAAAAATGACAGTGAAGCTGGCCTTTGACCTTTTTGAACTGTCATCACTTTATTATTTCATCCTATACAATGTTTGTGTTTAGTTATAATCAGGATTTGAATTCTTGAATTGCAGCCAAACTAGAAATACCACATCACGGATATATGCTTCCACAATATGTGCCTTCCGTAATTACATTTAGTCTGTGAATCTGTTTTTTTCATCAAGTGACTCTTCTTTGAAGCACAACATTTGGAAACACAGTATCTTACATTTTAATGCAGCATGAAATAGTGGACATTTGTACCAGATGTGAATTCCTTCAGGGATTCCTGGGATGCTGCCAGAACAGGACGGACATGAGGTCACAGTGACCTTGACCTCTGAAAAACATATTGGTAGTGTTTTTGGCCTTGGAAAAATCACACATCTACAAACCAAAGAAACCCACCAGCTAAGTATACGACAACGTTGCTGTAGGCTTTGGCGTTTCAATAAAAAATTAATCCACCACTGAGACAAAATATTTAATTGCCCACTACTTTGTTGCCTGCAAAATTAATGATATTCCAACCATCATTTTTGTTGGCATGCGGAACACACAAAATTAAAAAGGTAAACATGCCTGCTGAATATCAGCTTGCTCTGGTTGTGAGTGTTCACATTAGCATTTAGCTCCAAGTGTCTTTGTGCCACACAAATTTGGTAGAAGCCACAACAGAGTAACTATTTAAATCAGTTCCCTCAGCATTAAACAGTATGTTATTCAACTGTGTCTCCTCAAACTTTCCTCCCACATGAAGGCTGAGACCAGTAATGGAGATGTGCTCCCAGGACCATTGCTCCAGTTGATGCAGTTGGATTAAGATGTTAGCTATCCCCTGTTAACCTTTCCTCACCTGACAGGGCCTGATCCACGACCTAACATGGTGAGGGGGAAGATGGAGCCAGATGAAAGGATATCAGGGATATGAGACTTACATGGGCCCACATTGCAAACAGACTCCTGGAGGGCACAAGGTTAAGGATAGGAGAGAACCCTCCTTCTCTCCCTTTCACGCATGTTCTGAATGCTAAACACCACATCCTCATCCCCCTGCACCTCCTCCTAGCTCTCCTCCTCCCACATCTCCTCCCACCTCCTGCTCTGCAGAATCACTGATGTGAGGTCTTTTGTGAGAGTGCAGGCTGGCCTCCGCCTGGCTCTGTTACGGCCTGACCACTGACCCACTCACCCGCCTTTTAAAGAGGTTTTAGGGTCATGGGTTCACAACAAGGTGACTCAACTGTGAACGGCGGGCGGCATCCTCTTTCAAAGGGCCCACGTCTTCACCTTTCCCTCTCAAGACTCTCTCCTTTTTCACCCCCTCTCTTCTCTCTCTTTTCAGTCCTCTTTCTATCTTTCTCTTTCTTCCGCCCTCCCCTGCAACCCTTCTTTCCATGTATCCTCAGCGACTGACCCGCCGTCTCAGCCCTAATTAGCATAGCATCCCAGAGCGAGGAGAACATGAAGGCTAATGGGGGTTGGGGCCCCCTAACAACACGGAGGGTAAAGCTTCAAGTTTCTAACTAAGGCCATCACCTGACCACATTTACATGGGTTTCTACAACCCGAATGTAGCCGCGAGAGTAATGCATGCTAAACTATTCCTTTTCTTGCTGGAGGAAGTGAACAGGAAAATAAGGGCATCAGGGTTCAATGCGGCGCTGCATGGGAGGTTTGGCTTGTCTCCCTGTTTTTTCTAAGCTGCGATGAGGCCAGTTTTAACAACAAAGCTTTGGGAGACACATTCAGTGCAACATGGCAATCTAAAACAATCAAACTTATATTTTTTTTTCAACTAAACTGGTTTCATGGTAGCTGCGTATAATTAAATCCAATTTACATGAGGATGAGACCACTGCTTTTAGTGTTCACACTCACCATTCCATGTCCACAGTCCGTTCCATCAGCCAGTGGCATGTGCTGTGTCCGACATCCTTTATGGTCCCCCTCTGCACTTGTGCACCACAGCCTTTTGCACTGTTTCTGAGGTCGTTGTTGTTGTTGTTGTTGTTGTTTTAAAAAGAGCACAAGCAATTAATGACAATGTCAGAATCAAAACACCGTTCTACCTTATTTTAATCAACGTTACAGAAGCTGTTTCCTCCCATACACCACTTCATAGTGAGCGGTTCTAGCTCCTAAACATGTTTACGGGTTCATTCACGTGATATATCAGTTCTAGTAGTTGGTATATAGCTGGTATTTAGTTTGTGTTTTTAGGGGCTACTGTCAATATTAGGGTTTAGAAAAGAGAGAGAGAAAATATACATTTATGAAAGCATAATTTTGGCAATGATCCTTCAAATATGGTTCAAAACCTTCGACCAAAGGTATGTATTAGACACAAAACAGTTCACTGTTTAACCAGAAATGCAAATTATTGTTCAATACTACTGCCTGCACTTATAAGTGTTCATTTTGGCTTCTATCAGCTAATATCAGCGGGCCGATTACCAGCCGATACTGATGTTTCTGAGGTAGATTAATACGGGCTGATTGATGACTCAGACCCTATTTTCTTTGGCGCTTTATTGCTTCCAGACAAGAGAAGCAATCTAAATGGTCCAGCATCCGATTATAATTAGCAGTCGTTCATTCAACAACCTGCTTAGTAAATCCGTCTCTTTATATCCTCGTTGAAATGTATGTATGACATGAGACGATGGGAATGTACACGTTCACTGTACATTAAATGTAGTGCCATAACAACTACATACACACAAGTACCTGAACACAGTTTCATATGTGTTGGCCTGTACGAATAATTACAATACTCAGATGTTGAAAGTTCATAGATGGTTCTGTTCAACAACTGGGTGGATCTCAGATCAACTTGATTATTTACTTTTTCCATGTTATTATTATCATTTTTTTTTATTTTTGCATTGTCAGCACGCCGACTTACCATGTAAGGGCAGATTTGCGAGCCAGGTCCAAACATGAGTTCACACTGTCTGTTGGCATTGTAGATCTGACCAGGCAGGAGGGTGGGCAGCTCGTACGTCCTCCCTACGGGCTCATCCAGCAGGCACTCTCCGTAACCAGTGCTATGTAAAAAGTAAGAGTTGATGTGAATAAAATGAAAAGCAAATCATAAAACAAGTAGGTACAAGTGTGTGCACACGTCCACAAAATTTTCAAAATAAATCTGACCGAGAAAAAAACTTGCTTTTTTCATCTCTTTGTTAATACACAAACATATCAATGTTATTGTCTGTGATCGTCCTCAGATGTGTTTTCCCACGTGGGTGGTCTATAAAGTCACTGAGCAGATACCACTTCCCCTCAATAGCCTGTTAGTAAATGCTGTCACTATGAAACTGAAGTCAGGCGCCGCAGACGGAATAAAACATTTTGACACAGACTAAAAACCTTCCCGAGCACTAACCGCAAATTTATCAGACGTGTATTTTGCTGTGCTGAAGGCAAACAAGAGAATTTGGAATCATAAAGCACCTTGATTGTGTTTCATAAATCAATGCTAGCAGAGCGGGATTACAGCGTAATGACAGATTGTGCTGTAGATGAGCCACGCCCCAAACCACGACACAGTAACAAGAGTCAACAAACACAGCTGGGCTGCATGTACGCAGCAAAATCATCAACAGTGAAAAGCTCCAAATCAAACATGTAAGCAGAGGCTCAAAGGATCTCTTCTTTGTGCTGTTTACTTTTTAAAAAAGGAAACCGGTGGTTGCAACATTTATATATGAATCATTATTACACAATGTGTCTGCACCGCTCTGACAAATGTAATGCAGGATTACACTGCTATAACGCCTGTTCCATAAAGCAACGGTTAGTGTGACAGGCCAATAATTACACAGGATTAGCTCAAGTTAGCATCACTTTGTTTCTGTCGGCTTTCATTTCAAAACTACATTGAACAGAATCAGGTGGCAGGAGAAAGTAAGACGGATAAAGCAGGGGGAGAAGATACTCTGAATGAGAACTATTACGCAGCCTGTCAAGGATTCATACAGACAGTCCCGTATTATTCCATCTTTCAGCAGTTGGTCATCTGTCTAACCAGAGCCCTGGAAGCAAATGGAATGATTATTAAGACCACAACAGACAAAGAGAGGGGGACGGGGTCAGTGGGGGTCATTTCATAAATTAAACCTTTCTTAAGAATATCTGCTGTGTAAATTTGAGAGGGCGAGGCCATTCCTCTCTGGCACCGCAAGAGAATCTGCACCTGGCAGTCATTGGAAAACATGAATGTTGGTTTATGTAGATGAGTTATAGTTGACTGTGCATGTCATGTCAGATTAAACAATAATAGTTCCCATGTAACTGTGTTTACCCCGCAGACAGCGCAAGAAGTCTACCCATATTCCTAACTGATAGTTCTTGCAGTGGAATGAGTTCCTGGACATTCACATCTGAAAATGATGATACGTTTTGGAAAAAGTCTTAAGGTTTATGAGCAATAAAGGCAGAAAGCAGCATCTGACTAAAAATGCTCATTTGTAATTTTCAGTCGTCTTTTTTTTTCTCTCTGCAATCATCACAGTGTGACAAAATTACAGTCGGGAATATTTTATCATTGTCTTACTCACTGGACTACTCAAATAAATGGAAACCTGCAGAATCAAATCGTTGCCGCTAACGTGAAAGCGAAACGGAGAACATGTGAATAACACACGTGTTGTTCTGATTTCTGCCTCCGTGCAGAAAACTGCAGAGCCTGACAGCAACAAGAACAACTCTCTACTGAAGTCTACTGATGTCAAAACAGTGGGAGACAGCATTTAAGGATTTCTTTTAAATGGTGTATTTGGGGGCTTAAATCAAAAGGCGCAGAGCCAGAGAGGGAATAAAGGGTTCCTTTATGGAATCCCATCATGATGTTACACAACAGAAGGATACATTTTTATCAAGTGTAGGTGTTTAGTGCGCATTACTACGCCAACAGTGATAAAGGTGGGTGAGGCGAGGAAATCTTTCAATTTGCCTTTTGTAAAGGAATGTCTGAGAGGTGGTGCAGCCCTTTTTGTTTCCTGCACTGATAGAATAGGTGTGCAGATTGAATTTGCTCTTCAGGGAGAATGAGCTGTCAACACACTGACGTACTTGACCAGGTCAGCCCACTGAGCAGGAGTGGCAGTGCAGAGGGGCTAGTTTGAATCAATACCCCTCATTGTTGGCTGAAGCTGGACTTCAAAACTACTTTGACTATACTCTCAGGAGCCTTTCCCACTGTTGTAGCTCCCACACTGAACTAAGTGCTGCTTTACTCTCTCCATACCTGCCCTGCATTTTTAACAAATGTTAAGTTTGTATGCTAAATGTTTAAGTTTATAAATGTATTTGACATGTTATGCTCAAACTGGCTTTTCTGCAGCGACGACATAGAAATGCAACACAGCTGACATGGTCCAGTCCAAATAATGAAGAGATTCATGAGGATCCTCCTCATCTTTTCCTGAATGTTCCGACCACTCAATGTTAATGTCATTGCAAGCTGGAAACTATGCGAAGCGCAACCTTAAACTGCAAATGAAGAATTGCAGAACAGTGTGTTCTAGAGATGCATCTGGTCAACAAGGCCGCTCTTTGTGAAGGTCGCCACAATTAACAGAGTAAAAAGGGCCAAAGATTAAAATGTCATGTTCAGGAAAGATCTGATTATAACTGACATTTCCAATCTTAGAAGGGTGCCCTTCACCATGCTCAGTCACCATGGCGTGGGTTAGAAGTTGCTAAATCAGCCACTAACCCAGGCTACGGGTTTTGGAATGAAAAGCAGGTTAGCAACTAAATTTCTCTTTCCCTTGAATCATGAGAGACAGCAGAGGGGCTGCAGAAGATCCATCGCTCGGGTCAGTCAAGAAAAGACCCCCAGATTCAAACAGGAAATAGTCTTTCAGCACAAGGCAATAACAACTCCACACAGTTTATGTTAGACTGACCTGTCTGCAGAGCACTGCAAGGGATATATAAGAGGTTTGTTTAGCCGGCCGTGTCACAAGTAAAAGTTAATGCACTTTTAAAAATGTGGATGTGATAATATCAGTTTGGAAAGGAAAAGGAGAGGCATAACTTTCTCTTCCATGAGCACATAATCCATCTTTTTTTTGGGATAATAAGTTTAAAAAAGGAAAGCTGGAGGTACCTACTCTAGAAACTCAGTGATGTACTTGCGGCTACACTTGGACCACGACCAGGGATTGGTGTCATGGTTGAGGGTGGGAGCCATGACATGATACTGGTGCTTCAAGCCTGCCTCCCGACATTTGGGGTTGTCATCATGAGGCATGTTGAACCTGGTTGGGGGGGGGGGGGGGGGTGGAGAAAGGGATACAAGGAACACCCACTAAGTGATTATCAGCTGCTTAATAGCTCAGTCATAGCAAGAAGGATAAATGTCACAAGATTTGCATTCAGCCTTTTTTAAACAGGGGATCACTCCACATCATCCCAACCCCACACACACACACTCACACACACAGCAATAGACACGTGAGGAAGGCCACAAACTCCTTTCTTTCCATTTGATTGTGTCTGTGTGCATCTCTTTTCCACTCCTACATTCGCACACTGCCCTATTTGTCGCCCCCCAAATATTTACACCATGAAGTCATTGAAAAGCTTTGCTAAAACACTGAAAAAACTGGCAGAGCAACATTTTTAAGTCATTCTCCATCAGCCTTTCCCATCATGACCAACATGCTGGTGAGAGCCACCTCCTCCAGCTCAGCCCTAAAAGGGCAAAGGTCAGCATCTCACATTCTCAAAAGGCTTAATGCTGAGGGAAAGGTAGGGTAACTAACACCACACACATCAACACACGTGTGTTGCTTCACTGTAAAAAGTTGTAACTCATGATTATTTCCATCACTAATGAATTAATCAATTACGTTTTTGATGTAAATGTTGCAAAATCGTTGTCAAAGAAAACCACATTTTCTATATTTAATTCACAGTATGAATTAAATGTTGGTATAAGAGACGTCCATCTGTGTGTATGTTCCTCGATCATGTGCAGACAAACAGACAGAGGGATGAGAATTTTGGCATGAACACTCATATCACCTTCACTTCCACCTCAGGCTGTGCAGGCATGGCCTCCAAGGTAACATTCTCTCTCTGTAGCGGATGTGCCACATATGAGTGTAAAATGAGTCGCTGAAATCCCTGTCTCTTGTTTTTTGACACGTAATCAAAGATCCAGGAACAGACACCAACAATTACTTGTACCCCTGAACTGCCGGGTATCCCTACTAGTAAACAAATAAACAAGATACTTCACTGATGAACAGATGTATAACAGGAAGCATTACATCTGCAAATTGAAGAATCCCTCCAGCTTGTCTCCAGCTGGCAAACTCATACAGCCCATTTTCTTGATGATGTCCAGAATCGAGTTGTCCGGTACAGATGTCCTGTTCTGTGTTGCCATTTGGCCTATACCCAAAAGTACGGCGGGTGTGTGAACACGTGTGTGCACACGTGTGTGCATACACACAGGAACCCACGCAGCTGTATGATGTCTGAGATGTTTACAACAGGATGTGGGTCAGTGCTGGCTCTGGACTGTGACTGAGGGTCAAATCATACCAGCAGCACACAAACAAGACCTAGCATGGCTGGCACGAGGCCTACCCTGCAGGGGCTGAGGTCCTGAAGACAAACACCCGGGGAATAATTAAGCCTCTGGCACAGTAATGAGCTCCACACACACACACACAAAGGAAGCTTTTGAATCATACTTACAACATCAAATCTGGTTCAAATAACATTTGTAAAATGTATTTACTCTCTGGATATGCTTGTGCACAGGTGAAGATAGTGGGAGGTAGAAATACAACAACACACAAATACAGAAAAAGGAAAAAACAAGACCTTTATATGTTGCTGTGTCTAAGAAGACTTATTATCATGATCTATGGATGATCAGACAAAGTATATGTGTGTGTTTATGCGTGCTTATGTGTGTGCTTTATTTGATCCAGATTGATAATACTAATTAGAAAACATGCTTGAATTCCTGGGATGGGAGCCTTTTAGTGTAATGAGGTTATAAATCAGGCAGTTCTGTGGCTCTGTTGAGCATCCTGGGGGGGGGGGGGGCGTCAATTCCACTTGGAGGATACTAACACAGGCAACCCAAATGTCCCTTCTCTTTACTCTGAGTGCTAATCATTCTTTATTCCATGCCACAAAGTCCAAAACAAATGATTTCTTTGCTGAATTGCCTACCAGTAGCAGTGAGCATGAGACATACTTCTGAGGCAATGACGACCTGAAAGGTCTGCAGACCGGCTGCACTTAAATAAAAGTCCCGGCTTGCAGGAGCATGAACAGTCTTTGTCAGCACTCCAGAGACAGGCAGAGACATCAGACAGCTCCAAACGCTGGACAAACTTGATTGATTACATTGTTAGTGGACACACATCTTGGCTCCTCTAAATTAACTGCTGCACAAAAGCAACTATCTTTAACCATCGGAGTAATTGCATCCACTTAGCCGGCCTGCTGAGGTTACGTGTGTTCAGGGTAATGCCTGTGATGTCCCGTGGAGTAGCCTTGAAGTTAGAGAGGAAAATCTGCTTGCAACTAAAGACTGTAATAACATAAGAAAATGTCAAGAATTATTATTTATGATCCAAGACATTTGAAGACCTGACATCATATATTGACAAACCCAATTAACTTGACCAAACAGACATCAAGTGATCCTGACCGAAAATCCCCAGGATGGCTATTAGTAATCTCACGTACTTACAGTCATCTGAGAGCAGCCTCCTGTCCATTAGACTAAATCTTTCTCTAATCTGTAGTGCTCTCAAGTGGCTCCCACTACCTAACACTGGCTTTCCCAAGCCTCTAAACACTCATGCCTGTGAATGCAGTCACTAACCACACCAACTGTCCCGCCAGCTGCTTGAACTTTAGCATAAACACCACCACGTGAGATGCAACAGAACAAGATTCACTCCGCTTTGGTTAGATGTTACCAAAAGTGGAGCAGAGCTCATTCTCACACTAAAGGACGGGCAGATGTTCATGATTTAGTCTGCAAGACAGGTGAGAAGGAAGGAAGAAAGAAGGGATGACAGCAAAGAGATATACTAGAAACACAGAAATACTCAGAGGTGCGCCTTGCTGTAATTCAAATGTACTAAAATATGTGTTAGATTTGACTTAACAAGTTTTTAATTTGTTAAGTTATTATTCGTTCTCATATTAGTCTATTAATTGGCTCCTTCCAGAGAATCAGAATCAGTTTTAATGTCACCGCCTTCATATACACTCAGCATAAAGGGAGCAAAATACCGTTTTCATAGATCCTGGTGTTTGTTGCTTGAAAGGCAGACACGTATTTAAATAGAAAAAGGCCAAAACAACATAAAGTTTGGTACAACAGCATTAAAATACGAAATAAAAAGGTGTGACGGATGTAATTAGATTTATTTCCAGGCATCCCTGAGAAAAGGCATTCATGTGGATCTGATAGATGAAAGGTCACAGTGACCTTGACCTTTGACCACCAAAATCTTCTTGTGTCATCCCAGAGTCGTCAATGTGACTTGCACTGAATTTCAATGAACTGAAACACAAGCTATGCGATGGCTGTTTGGAATGACCAGAGCCTCTTATGAAAGATTTCATCATGTTTTTAACGTTGGGATAAAGATTACACATACAAAAATTTGTATTTCCATTTCACGTATCTGCCAGTTTTTGCTTGTTGTGAAAACATTCTCTGGCAGTCAGACGTATTATGATAACAATGTTTTACTGGCTAATAGTTACAGTTGACGGCACTGTGACATTTTTGGGTTGTTTTATCATTCTTAGAGGGATGATACGGGTCAGAGTGTCTGAGCCATATTTGAGAAATCTTTGGATGCACTGGATTTTAGAAAACATCCATTAATTTTGAACCCACTGCTGAGTTTTTTGAAATCTGTAATGGATTTCATTTGAGCTTGTTGGCCAGACAGAGTTATCACAGCCCAATAGAGAAAAAAGTGACCTAACTTTTGAGTTCATTTGGAAAAAGTAAAGGAACAGCGCAACGCTAATGGATTTCATATATGCACGACTAGAAAAGGTCTTTTTTTACCGCCAGTGAAGTTTCACGCTTGTGTCGTCAAGCGTATTGGTGCCTCGCTCTCAGAGTGTGATGCACAAACATGGTTTAACTGCCACAACCACAGATATGGACTCATGTTTCAATCAATCACATTGCATTTATAAATGCTGTCCCATTTAGACTGGGACAGCATTTATAAAATCCCCCGGTCTATACAGGCCTTAAGACATTACTGGAAACATGGCAATAACAACAGGTTTGTTTTGGTTTTTGTTTTTGTTTTTCCATAAAGCTGCAAATTAAGAACTCCAGCCACTGGGTATGCAATTTTTACATCAGCTTGATGTTGGATTTTAAAATAGGATTTATTATAATCAGCATTCCATCACACATTAAACACAGTTTTGGTTGCACTTACATATAAAGCTCAGTTTCGACAAATGATTAGCAATGTAACTGGATGCAACTCAAAACTTTCCAAAACACATAAAAACATTCTAAAAAAAACTGTTTAACATGATGAACCTCCATGTAGCTCCCTGCAATGACTTCGGATTTGATGCATTCTGAAAGTCAGCCTAAGAACCTACGGGTTAACTTTTTGGAGCTGTATAGAAAGGACTTATAGGTTGGCAAGTAATTAAAAGTCAAGTTTTTCCACTTTATTATGTCTTGCACCTGCGTCTGCTGAGCTCCACGACTCTTGATAAGAGAGCTTTTGTTGGTCAAGAGCAGTGTGTGTGTGTGTGTGTGTGTGTGTGTGTGTGTGTGTGTTGGTTGGAGTGTAACTTACACATGGCCCAGTTCATGCGCAATGGTGAAGGAGGCACTAATTCCGTTTTCTTCACTGATGGAACAGCTGCGGTACTGGTCACACATCGTGCCCAGCTCTGCAAGCCCTGGAGGGTCACGTACACACACATACAAACATGTAGATGCACACACACACACACACACATACATACACACACAGCTATTTGAAGGAAAAAAGTGTGCTGCTTGAGTGTTAAAGGCGATTAAACCATCAAAACTTCTGTTCCATAAGAGAGATTAACACACAGATTCCCTCCATCCCTCCTCCTCTTTCTACCACTCAGTTCTGTCACTATAATATTATTAGCTGACAGCTTGCCATAAACTCATTACTGCACAGTTTATGAGCTGTGGTTAACAGAGTGGAAAGTTAATTGAAAAGGACTTGGGGATATTTGTGCAAAGAGAAAGGAAAACGGTTTACCTAATGTGTCACATTTATCTTTTGCACGGCAGATATCTTCCCTGGGAGGAAAAAAAAAGTTTCACAATTGGGATAATTTACATGATTAAGTCATACTTTTGCTTTGAGAGTATATACCTGGTGATGAGAAGTGCAGTGTCATGGTGAGAGGGATGACTGTCATCCTGCACGTTTTGGCTCTGCTGCCACACGCAGAAGTTGTGGAGAGTCGTGGCGGCATTGAAACTCACTGTTGGACCTTCCTATTTAGGGTGAAACACCACTGGGTATGTGAACAAGAAACTAGACATACATAGCAATGTTTACTAGTAGCTGCCATACACAGTATATCATATTTTTTCCTGAATGCATTCTAGGACCGAGGTGTTGATCGAAATTTCATGATGTCATCATGGAAAAATCATGACCGGTCACGACCAAAGTAACCCGAACAGTTATTTCCATTTAACTGTCAAGCTAACTTTGGGAATTTCCTAAAAAAAAAAAAAAAAGGATATGTAAATGAGGTTTCTTTCTATCAGCAGGTTTGGAGCTAATAAAACCGGCTTTCAATGCATATTTTCATCAGAAGATGGAGGAGTAGGAAATGGTACGCAGGGCTGTACCAGAGGTCACAGGAGCAAAGTTAGTCCTCCTGGCCATCTAGAGCCTCGGAGGTCTTGAGGAATCACTTTCACTTGGGGAATGTGTTTCAGCTCGTACCGTCCATGTTGGTCAACCAATTGGAGACGAGACTTTTATAAATATCTGGGACGAGGCCTGCAGAGGAAGCAGCACGTCACTCACATGAGTTAAAGATACGCTACGTCAGAGCTTCATAGAAAGTTTTTTTCATTAAAAAGAGAAAAAAAATTCTCCAAATTTTGCCATCTCTAGCAACTTGTTCTAATTCAATATGTCACACTTCAACAGAATCATTGCCAGTGAGCCTTTTTCAAGCATCTCACTTGCAGGTGGTGAAGTGCTTCACTATGGCATCATTTGTTTTAGGACAAGAGTTTCTCTCCTGAGACTTGAGACTGCATCAGCCAGGGGTTCAGGTAGAACTCGAGACCCTGCACTCACCTGTTCGTTGTGGATGATGACTAGCTTGACAATCATGATATTGATGAGGTTTCCTACACTGGGGTCCCTGTACACTGCTGCTACCTGTAACAAAGACAAAACACAGACAAAAAAATGCAAACCTCCACTAACCCGAACCAGATAGCAACAGTTTCAAAGCACGTTTACTGGTGAGAATTTTCTTATTGTCTCCATGGGTCCAATCAAAATAGCTAATTGATGGCAAAAGAAAGGACACACGTCTCCTTCAAGGTAAGTTTCACCAACAGAGTATTAGTATTAGTAATTACGTTTCCCCTCCAGACCTCAGTAACAAAACCTGGAACAAACGTGAAACTTGCTGGACCTCAGAGCCCCTCTGAGAAGACAACGAAAACATTCTCTCTGTTTTCCCCCAGAACTCCTCTTGCTTTTCTACTGCAGCCCTGTCACGGTCGGCCAGCGGTCTCCTGAGGCCGTGTGCAGCCTCCTGACAGGAACTCATTAGTACACTATAAACATTTAGCTTGTCTCAGCCTGGGGGGAGGCAAACGTGGTCCAGGCCGGCTCAGAGTTGGCAATGAAAGCCTGTCTTTGCATGCTCTTGGGCCAGCTTTGACACTGGACATCGATTATTTTTAGATGATTCCAGAAAAAACAAAAATACAGTTGCCTGCAATGGGCCGTCATGTAACACAGCCAGTTAGCCAACAGAGAAGCTCTGAAAGTACAAATAAATGTTAAGATGAGAGACGCTGTTATAGCTGCAGTGCTAATTAAGGGAATATCTGGAGTTCAATTAGGCTACATGAAGGGAGGCTCACATTTCACAACTATAAATAGATACTTCAGGCTGGAAATAGCATTTGCATTGAATAGTTCTTCTACTCTTAAGATAACTATGGTGCACACTCATTCTTGTGCATTTGGCTTTTTTTTCCTGTTGGTCTGAATCCATTCATTTTTGGCCATGATTCATTTAGTGGTTGGTTGGCTTTGGTTCCAGGCTTAAAACTTTTTTCAATCACTAACAGAGACAAATTAATGAGAAAAAAAAACTTTTGGCATCAAAGCCTGTTGCATTCTTTAGCAATAATGTGCACTGTTTACTATATGACAAACGATGTGATCCAAATCAAGCAGGCAACACAGGCGCTACAAGCTAAAATGATCAGCAGCGATTGCTCTGCTCTCATTGTTAAATAAATGTTCCTGTAGGATTTCTGTTGGTTGTGCTCTCACGGCTGTGAAACAGAATGAAAAAAAAAGAAAACATCTGTATCTACACTGCAGACATAAACAATACTGTTGTATAATCCAACAATGTTGTGACTTCACACATTGCTTTTCAACATTCACTGTGCCGTATCAACCCTCCTGAAGGATAACACTACACTGACAATCATTACTCCTTTATAAGTTAATGAGTGTTGTGTTGTTTAGTCTGTGGTAGTGTTGAGAGACAGTGGCGGGTACGTGTAGTTCAGTACAACTGATAACCTATATCCTGCTCTGACAAAGCCTTGCCAGCACTTAAACGTCAATCACAATGCTACTATGCTTGATTAGCAGCCGGCTCAACCACTCAGATATTGGATAACTCATCAAGAGGTCAAGGTGCTGAGTCAGGAGCTGTTGGGCTACTCTGGTTGAAGCAGCAGTGAGTGAGGTTCACGCCAGCGTTTACAGCCGAACGGTTAAACCTTAAGGCAGAAACACACACTCACTTGACCGCAGCTTGCATGTGGAATATGGTGGACTTTTTGTATTTTTGTTATAACTCTATATCCACCTGGAGCTGTGATAACCTACAGGATTTTAGTCTCCATCTTCTGGCAGTGACAGGTATTGCACAACAAATAAACGTCACCAAACGAACGTGGTAGCCTCCGCCGTGGCCCACTATGTCACCATTTCAGGTTTTTGGCAGCTAAAGAGTGGATTCAGTGCAGAATAGCTGCAGGATTAAATTAGTTTTCCACAATAAAGGTAGCAGAGAGCTTGCAAAATCCACATAATGTGGGATGCAGAGATTTACCAAGCAATGTTGACCTTTAGAGCACTGTTAGAACCTTTTTTTTGTCAGACAGTTACAAGACAGGAGTTACTGTGTTGTCCCATTAGCAACCAAGCAAGCTTGTTTCAACTTCAGGCAAATGAACCCTTTAAAAAAAAATACAAACTATATGCACATGCAGGTTTGGAAACACGCAGAATAATGTACAAGAATTAATCTCAAACACTGTGAAAAAGTAATTTTTAGAAACATTATTTTACTTACTACTGACATGATTGTTAGGATGTAGTGCTCTAGGTTGCGTCCGTGGTGGCGGACCATTTTGGCGTCCGCTGTAACCATAAGCTCAACGTAGCGAGGGTAAGAGAGGAATCGCTTGCGTCGGCGCTGGGATCTGGGATGTGTGTCGGTGGAGTTACTGTCATAAATGTGTTGATCATCTATTGTGGCTCGGAGAGAGTCCAACTCCTCTCCCATACTTCCTCTGCTCTTGAAGGACACTGGCCTCTCGGAGGTCTCTGTTACAAGACAGAAAAGTGAAAATAAATGTTTAGACATTAAATCTTGATCATAGGGGACAACTGGACTATCACACTGGATCAACCTCATATTATGAAGGCATTTCATTAGAGTGCAAGCCAAGAGTTTGGATTATCTGAATTCCAATGACATAACACAAGAAAGCTGGACTTCTACAGCAAAAACCCGCCATAAATTATTGTGTCATTCCAAGGCTTAGGAACAGTTGCACCAGGAGACACAAGGTCAGTGGTAAGCTTTGAGGTTAAGAGTTTCAGGTCAGACGATCTGCTTTCCCGAGTGAAAGACACACAAAGACAAAGTCCATTGACTTTCTATCAACTCGCACAGGCACTAGCCTCAGAGTGTACCCCACAAAGAGATCTACAACACCTTGAAATGTTCCTCCCTCCGTGACCCTGGCCTGTATATCATCAAAAAACAACTCATCAAATACATTTAAGGTTGATGATGGCAGATGGCAGTGATTCACTGAGCAGGCTAGAGGTGAGCGCCTTCAACAACAGCTTCAGACGTGGAGAAAAACAGAATTAGGATGACAGCCATTCAGTATACTCTGCATCCTGGCATCGATTCAGCTGCACCGCACGTGTTGACCTTGCTGTGAGTGATTCCTTCACCATGACAGACTGAAGTTAAAAGAGGAAGGCAGTCAACAAAAGCGTGAAAGGTTGAAGGAAAGGGAAAAAAGAAATAGGTAAATGTTAAGGTCATATAATGTACACGGGAACATGTCCAACAACGCCTGACAGAGTTTGGAGAGGGACCCAGGGGTGGTGCAGGAGGGAAAAACAGACTAACGTCACATAAACGATAACTCTGTTTGAGAGACACGACTGGAGATTGTGCATGTTAAGCAAAACAAACCAAAAAATCTGTTTCTTATTAAAAATCTAAATGTTAACACCTAGAAGAAAAAAATATTGGCACTGGATGGTTTCTGTGTTCAAACAGGCCATTTAAGGACAAAGAATATACATACAGGACATAATACTGTCCAGATCTGCAGAGACTCATAACCAAAACTCCTGCGTCGCTTGCAGTAGTTCTCTGCTAGGGGCGGATGCAACACAGACTCTAGGGTTTACAAATATGAAAAATAAAAGCAAATTATTTACATCTTTAATTGGTGCAAAATATACATTCTCACGGGACATATTGCTTCAATAAAAAGTCAATCTCTAAGGTAAGAATGGCATTTTTATGTATAAACACATTATGAAGTGTTTTCTGCGGCTTTTGATCACACATTAATACATGAGCAACTTTATAAATTAAACATGAAATGGCATTCATGAGTGTTATATGACTTCTTTCATTGTTTATGAGACGCGCATAGTTTGGAGTCCGTCATCCTAAACAACCTCCTCAACTTTGGATAACCCGATCATAAGTGTTCCTTTGTCTTCTCAGCATTCACTCTTTCCACACAGTCAGACAGAGTGATTGTGTGTAACTGTTAGGTCAGTGAAAAGCAATACACACACCGTATACACACACACACACACACACACACACACACACACAAAAAACACAACTTGTTGAGCACTCAGAGATTATTCAAGCGATGCCCCCAGCAGGCACACGAGGCAGAGCGTGACTCCCTGGCACAATGGCACACAGCTCTCACCGCCATGAGGCCCAGCCCCATGCCAGCGCCAGTTTCCAAGTCAGCGCCAAGCCCGTTTGTGCCTTTGCACACTGCCTGTGCAGCTGGGCCAGAACAGAGCTTTGTATTTTCCAGGAAAAATCTCTCCAAGGCCAAGCCCCTCCACTAAACCCCTTAAACAGACTCATCACTGACATCAAAGGGATTATCAAAGCACATAAGAGTACCTACATCTACAGAAATTGGTTTAAAGTCTCCGAGCAAGCAAGTGAGAGATGAAAAAGAAGAGGAGGGAGGTGAAAATATGGTCAACGTTATAATAGCATCGGAATCAGTGCAGATTAGCCACACACAACCTTTCCAAAATCGCATTAGGTTCAAATCCCCCTCTCACTAGGTACTGAGCTGCTACTTACACCATGACAAGACAGGGGTGACTGGCCTGACCCAGCGGACACACCCACACAGGACATCACCCAACGTGCAACCAATCCGCGTCACCTCTCTGGATTATTACATGCTGGAAATTCATGACTTGACATCAAAAAATGTGATACATTCCACTTCGATCAAACCCATAATGAGGATGAGCCAATAAAACTGAGCACCAGCAGTTTTCCATAACAGAGAACAATAAAATGCGCCCTGCACAGCGAGAGCGTAAGCATCAATAAATGTTATAATTTCACTGGCTCCAGCATGCACCAAAATAAAACAGACCCACACTTTTCTGCTCTGATGCCTACTTGACTTGTAAACTTGCAAAATCTTTTCATTGGCGCGCCAAAAGATAATCACACGCGACAAGTATTATAAACAATATTTATCTATTCACTCAATAACATTTTTTAATTAACTATGACATAACCCTTTCCTTAGATCTTGTCTGGAAAACACACATTTGCTTACAATTATGCAGTTATTTGCATTCACCCCGAGATAAACCTACAGAAACATTTGGCGCTTGTATATGTCATCGTGGAGATTACGCCTTTTCTATGGAATCACATCCTGAGATTTCTAGCAAGATCAAAGAGCTGCTCTTTGACTCTCCTTTGCTTCTCTGTCAGAAGTATCAATGCAAGGAGTCCAACAATGGCCAACACACATTTCATTGTTGAACTAATTAACATTCTTTTACAAAGGCCCGCTGAGAGTTGAAGCGCCCTTTTCCCCGGGTGCCAATTAAGTAGACAGTGTACTTTACATTGAGCAAAGGCAGTGCATTGGCTTTATATGAGGCGAGGCACGCTGGTTGCTGCAGCTGAACTGAGTCGAACTCTTCTTTCTCCTACAGACGGTAGCACAATTAAGTGCAATTCTGTGGCTAGACGGAGAGACACAGAGGCGGCTAATTGTTGCTGCTGAAGAAGGCTTTTAAAAAATGAAGTGGCGTGCCTTTTGACCTCTTTAGAAGACATTAGGCTTCGTACACTTACAGTTCTCTGAGTTCAGTTGTTATTTTCAGTCCACAGACATGCTACAGACAGCATGGTGGTCTGTTGAAGAATGTGTTTAGAGTAGCAGACCTCCTCTGAGGAGACAAAATACTACTGATGGATCTGGCCAGGGGCCCAGGGTATTTTCTTTTGTCAGGTTCAACCCGGGAGACTTCTGACATTCAGATTTTAATAAAAATGTACCCATTCTATACATAGTGCTAGCGTATGTATATGTGTACCTGCAGGCTGCTATTAGACAAGCCCTCTGAGTGGCTGATGACAGCTATGAGGTAGAGGACAAGGACAACATGTCATTGAATTCTACAGGATGGTTCAGATTTAGTGCCACGGACATTTTGCTGCATCTGCACACTTGATTAAAGAGTTTATGCTGGAGAGGCCGTGGCAACAAGAATATACTTTACGGTTATTAGAGATATAAATGTCCCATTTTTGAAAGGTGTTCAAAACATGTCATGTAGTACATTTGGTGAACACTGGATAAAAGTTGAAGGTAAAAAAAAAAAACCAAATCTGTTCACAATCTAATTCAATCATGAATCAACTACTGTCAATCTATTGTGTGGTCATCCCTTTGTTGGAAACACGGCATTTGTTGCCGACTGTGACATTATTGAAATAACTCACATTTTTCCTAGATAAAAAAGCCATGATCCAAGATTTAAATAAAAGCTGAAAGACACTTCAGTGTCACAAATGATCTAAAAATGAATTTGAAGGTTGGGCTGTTATCATGTTAGTAATGTTCCTCCAACACTATTTTGATTTCACATATTTGATTCCGACCCAAATATATTTTTTCCTGACATTCACAAAGCAGACAGCCTCTCAGATGATAAACAAGCTGATCTGCAGGCGATGACGGCAACGTTTCACTGGCCAGGCATCAGCTCTGCCTCTCAACCCGTCCACCTCTGTAGGAAACTGTCGCTCACCTGTCACCCCCCCCCCAACCGCCACCACCTTTGACTGACACCCACGCCACCATACAGTCAGTCACTGTCACTCCAACCATTCCCATCAGCCTCCATCTGTTAAGAATGGCCAGACAGTAGACAGTGGCAGAAAATAGACCAAGCTGGAATCTGTCACGGGAACTCCCGAGACAACACAACACGTTTGAGTTCAACAGGGCTGCGGCCTCGGGGCAGCCAGACATATGGCAGCTATGAAAGTTATAGACTGTCTATAGCCGTCCAGCCCTGTTCGGACCTGTCCAGAATATCTGTTACCTTAGAATCAGATGACAATGAGTGCTGTGGATCATATTATTAGCTGCACGCTGTCAGGGGAGAACAAATTAGACGGAACTAAATAGAACAGGAATCCAGCATTGAATCATCTTTCTGAATCCTTTTGATTCTTTATTGAATGTTATTCCATCCTGAACCATTCTTGCACCCCAAAACTTCAAAGTGTAGAGTCTCAGTGAGCCAACGAATAAGTTACTTCATCAGGATGGCTAGTTTAGGTTTAGGTTTAGTTTCCACATCATACCAGTAAGAATGAGCATACCAAACAGTGGCTTTGACCCCCGAATAAGCTAGTAACACACCCTATGTTAACAACAACAACATGAGCAAAATCTGCCTGACACACAAGCCAGAAATAATACGTACATGCACCATCCTCATTTACACGAGGGAAAATTATGTTAGGGAATAAATAAATAGGTACATGCCTTTAGCTGACATCTGTTTTAATCTAGGATTGCAGCAGGAACTGGGGAGGAAAGTGGTGTTGTTAGTGTGAGTTTAGTAAACAGAATGAACGATATGTAGGAACGATTTAAATACCTCTTCATATTGTTCACACGGAGCTGTGGCTGTTGGCGCATAATGCTGATAGGAGGTGATTCGCTTTGGCCTCCCTGAACTTATGTTTACACTTGATTACTTTATCTTTTCCCATTCACAAACAATAAAAAGTCGGACGGCTGATTAAATTGATCAGCTTGAAATTGAAATAACTTTAGAGAAGGGTTGATTAAGAGATTTGCTAGCATTTCAGCTTAATGAATTCAGGTATTTTGCTGACCTGGGACCAGAGCCAAAGTGGACGAACCCATCCCTACTAATGTAAAAGTTGGCTGAGGAATTGCAGTGATTGCATGATTGTTAAACTTTGTACACAACCTGCTTTTGCATTGGATTTTTATGTAGGTCCATATCAAGGTAGTGGATAAGAGGGCTACTTTATAGCAGCAGGTGTAAAAGAAGAAAGCTGCTCTCAGGGAAAATGCTGGGGTCTCTGCCAAGCTCTGGCACAAGACCGACAGGCACATGGAGCGCAGGCCAGGACCGCTCAAACACATGAAGCTCCCTTCTCCATTCCTCTGCACTGCTTGATCAGCACTTCTGCAGGACTCTTTGTCCGCTGAGAGATGACATGCACTCCTGACGGACGCTCGTGTTGTCACAAACAAACAAGCTAACCACATCTTTGCATGCACACACAAAATCCCCAAAACAAACACTTTGGACCAGGAACAATAGGTGCTTCCTGGAATTAGGAGGGTTCAGTGTGTCCAGGGGGCGTTTGGGCACAAATCTAAACCTTTAGGAGCCGTCTGACATTAAGAGGCTCCACACCACCTAAAGCCAGAACCTAAAAGTTGAGAGAGGTTGTAAGTGTTGTGAGCATCCGTCCATCACACCCTGATGAACCACCTTCCCTGACCTCGACCAGGGAAAACAAAGAGCTTACTGCATACATAGTTCTGACTGAGGCCCAGAAAGCTCAGTAGCCACGCACATCCATCAGGGGGGAAAACTCAAGGTCGCATCAAGCCATCCAGCAAGTGACAAACAAAGAGGGAAGTGAAGTTACAAACAACAAGTGCTTCCATTCACATACATGAAAGCGCAAAGGAGAGCGGGCATCGATTCAAGTCGGCTACTTCAAACCTCAGGCGAGGGAGGGCATTTTTCCATGTAAATGAACCCATTGACCAAAAACCTGATGCTAGCATTTGAACTACAATGTATACACAGTGGGCACACAGGGGGGAATCCTATACACTGATTATGCTGAGGGTCAGGGGACACAGATGCTATGTGTGCCAAGTTGCCGCATGAAAGCCAGTCACTTAGCTGTCCCAAATGCCCTCTGTTAGCCATCAAAACAACAAATCAGGTCAAAGACCCCGCCGCTAACACAGGAACGTTGGTGTTTGGCTATTCAGCTGCTAATGTTTGCTGTCAAACTGTCCATATTCAATTTACTGTTTGTAATTCATACAAAATATGACACTGTTGAGCTTTAGACTCGCAGCCAGAAAACTTGTGAGAGAGATCCTGTCTTTTCTCTCTGCCTGCTGATTCTTCTTCACGTGGATTTTTCGTGAGAGAAGAATCTGCCCCTATCTGTGGCCACCCTCATGCCTGTGGCTATCTCTATCTGAGGACGCTGCAGGGTTTCACAAGCTAACTTAAAGACAGATAGCCGATAGAATGTGTCATTAAAGGTTGGAGAGCGTTGTGATTTTAGCATTGTACCTGCTTCTCCACAGGCCTTTTTTAAAACTCGGAAACAGGCACAATAAGGACTTTAAAAAGTTAATCATCCAAAATATACTTCAGACATTCTCCGAGCAGGAAGGAAGCCACCCAGGTTGGCTGAGGGAGTCAATGAGACCTTGATTGTCATTCTTACTTACAGTTTTTGTCTATTGTGGTTGTAAATCTGCATTCAAATATAGTCTAAAAGACATTCAACAGACACATGGTGCTATCTCAACAGCGCATGAACACACACGATGAAGAAAAGCAACTGAAGACAGGTATATATGGCCTTGTCATGACTGCTGAAATAACAAACCATCAGTTTCCATCAAGGTAACACTTTAAAAGCTCTTATGGCTGTTCCTCTGTTTTTGACACTTCATAGGTAGCGACTGTACGAAAAAGTCAAGTATTTGTGTCGGAAATGACAAGCCCAGAGTTGAAAACACTTCATCTATGTGGTAACATTGCCTTCCTCTGCTTTCAACACATTTTTGCTAAGGTGTGTAGAGACTGTACAAACTTTGGAAACTACAGCCTTGAGATACAGAGGTCCCAGTTGTTGTTCAGGCACACTACTGAAAGACGTCATATCTGAGGAAAAAGCTTATCTGACCAGTGCTATCTTTCTGCTGATAAACATTGTTTCCTGGAGTCGGCAACTTAATTCATCTTTGTCTTATTCAAAAAAGACATTTCCTGGGAGAACAGTAAGCAGAAAGGTGTATAAAGGAAAATAATCAGAGGAGTAAATGGGCCTTGCAGAGTGATGTTGGCAGTGGGAGAAGGCTGCCTGGCCTGGCTAGCATATTGAATGCATTTTTATCCATTTTATATATTAATGTGTTTGGGCCAACTGAGATACAGTAGTTGGTGTGCTTCCAAAGTGAAAAGCTGTTCAAATCTCTATACCTCCGAGTTCCACACCTGCCAAATCCTTCAGTATTTTCACTATAGCCACCAATTTTGATTTAAGACAAGGGTCCTCTTCACAGAAACAAAGTGAAGAAAGAAAGAGAAAAAGAGAGTGGGTCTGATCCCTAACAAAGAGTGCTTTTATAGCTTCTCAAAAAGAAGAGATACTGGGAAAGGAATCTAGCCCCCCCCCCCCCCCCCCCCCGGTAACACTACTGGTTCTTTGGTCTATCATTTATGAGATGAGATAAATCAGATACTTTTGTTTCTCATCTTGCAATGGATAAGGGTCTGTGGGTGTTCACTCTCCTCTGCTGAAGGCAGAAATGCATTCAAATGAAACAATCTGTTCAAGACCATCTCATTTATTAGGTACACCTTGCTAACTTGAAACTACTCCAATGCAATAGATCATAATAAATCATATTTTTATGAAGTTTAGTTTCTCTAGAGACTCTGCCTGAGAGATATAGCTCTTAATTCCAAGTTGAGCTCTGCTGTTGAATCTGGATCCCCTCCCACAGTATGCAGAACAACTACTGTATAACAGGGCATAATTCTTGCCTTGATGGACAAGCTCCTTCAGCCAATCAGTCTAAGAGAAAATGATGCCATGGCATGGATTATACATTTGAAATAACTGTAAAACTTTTTTCTTCGGAGACGCTCCTCTTTTGCATCTTCCTGCTTGTTTCATTGCTGTTATTGCGTCTTTTTCTGCTGTAACTGTATGTGTGTTTAACGCGTGTTGCTATGAGACAGACCACCTTCTACCACTCAGTTTTGCCATCAGCTACATAAACCAATCAGGAGCTACATTACTGTTGAAGGGGGCATATAAGCGGCACTGATTGATTTGGTTACTTTCTCATTTCTCAGTGGTTTTAGATTGAAGAGGTTCCCCACGACGCTGCCAGGCTTCAACTCCACGGAGGGTCTCGCCATGCTCTGTCCTTGATTGTTGACCCTTTTTTTTTGTCTTCTTCTTCTTCCAATTAGGCTGTGGTTAGGAGCTCTATTTTTAGACTCATTTATTCTACAGAGGAACAAAAGGAAGACTCAATGAGTCTACGGACACATATTGTACAGGCATGGAGCAGAGGGAGGAACACAAAACTAGCACAAAGAGTGACATTTTAACCTTTAGGATTTTAACCGAAATCGCCAAGACTTTAGATCATCAACAAACAGGTCAAAATTGCCAAATCCAAAGACCAGATGCAACAACTACAAGAGTTGTGTAAGCACAGCAACACACACCAAGCCAATGTTTACAGCTGGCGTAACCTGCTAGAAGTGGCGTGTACTGCACTCCTTTCCATAAAAAGACAGGAGTCCTGTTAGTCTTAGCTAAGTTGAGGCCTTCAAAGAGCCCATTTATCACCACATCTGGAATGGAGCCTATCTGATAAGGCTGAGGAGTCCCATCTTGGGACACTTCACAGTCCTGACCCAGCTCAACTGGTTCTTTAATCCTCCTGCTCATTGTTTACCTGCTGCCCTTTGATGAAGACCTACAGGTGTCTCATCGCATCCTCCTCCAAACCATAACCTGCTCTGATTTCCATTTCTGCAAGCTGTACATTGGTTTAAAAGTGAAGTGACAAGACAGAAAATCTGTTTTTAGAGAGGATTACTTGTTGAGAGATCAGCAATAACTGATGACGATGAATCAGACATATTTTTAAACCCGGCAAAAAAAAGAAACACCCCTTTCTCATTTCCAAGTAGTATAGTCGGCTCTGATGGAGCGTCGCTTTTGGTAAACAACAGTAAACAAAGGATATAGTAGAAAGCAGCATGGGGGGCAGTTTAGTTACTATTTGATATTTCTGTTCCAGTCCTCTCTTTCCAATTCAGAGCAGACTGAACGATGGGCTGAATTTATGGCTGAAATGACAAAAAGTGGCATAAGTGGAACCCATAACAGCATCACACCATGTTCATTGTGTTTACATCGATACCAATGTGGGGCAGAGCCGATAATAATTCCTGCAGGGTGGTTTGACCCGCAGCATTCAATAGCAATTACATCCATTCCCACAGCAAGCAAAAGACAGATGTTAGCGGCTTTTTTTTTTGGGTTCGGGCAGTGGAAAAGATCACAAGTCATTCACTGAGCCTACACTCAAAGCTCTAATGAATATATATAAAGTTTACCATTGAGTGATGGCTGAGAGACCCTCCAGGTTTCTCAGTGTCTGTTTACCACACACAGACTCAATGAATGAAAGAACAAAGCATATGAAGGAGGTATACTGGCCTGGCCCAACAGGTCAGTCCAACTTCTTTAAATCGCCCCCGCACACAATGGCCACCACCAAGCGACAATGGCAGAGTTCAGACAACAAGCAAATCAAGAGGCCTGCACATAAAAGATTTATTGCATCGCACCACAAAGGCCGCCCACTGAGCTCCTAACCAGAATGACACTTAGGGCCTCCGCGGTGGTGAACTCTACTCGGTCACCCTCTCTTGAAGGCCTCCTCCCCACCCGAAAAAGGCCCCAATCATAAAAAATTCTAATGAAATTGAGGGAACATTCAAGCAGCACCTCATGCGTGAAAAACACTCCAGTTCTTTTCATCACAACTGCAAACTAAAAAGTCATTATTCCTTTCTATGGGCTCCTACCACAGACCTAGTATTGAGTGCTTCAACAGTTAAGCAGTGCTGGAGCGTATTTTGCTTAATTAAGTTGAGTGGGTTTCCGTAACACCCCCTAATCAGGGCTGAAACCTTTTGGATAACCTGCAAGCCAAAAAAAAACAAAAAAACCCCAAACCCAAATCTGACTGATTATAATAAGCATTTTATTGCCATGACTCAGAGATTGCATGCGGGTCATCAGGAGTTAAGTGTTTGTGGGCGAAAGTCAGGCAGACAGTGGTTACAGGCAGTATATTTAGGCAGTCTGTTACCTGAGGCAGCACACGGCTCTGGGTTAGTGATGTTCTTCTTCTTCCTCTCATGTCGATAGACAAGATGAGGTTTGTTGTGCTCATCATCATATTCCTCTCCTGCAGCAGTCAGAAGAGGCTCCAAGAAGTATTCGCCATGTTGCGTTGTAAAAGTTCCGATCTGGAGCAGAAAAACAGAGATGTCAGCGGTGGGTTTGATATGACGGAGACTGTAAGTGCATATCCGTGAAATCATTACTCTCGTTTTGAGGCATTTTTTGGAGAGGTGCACATAAAAATAACATGCAGATTCAGGCAAAAAGAAGAAGACTTTTTTTGGGACCTTTTATACACTTGTGCAAAAGTGAAAAAAAAATTCCCACCTTAATGTGCAGGCATTTAATTCCATTTTTCGGACTTTAAAAATGTATTGCTCCTCACAGCCTGACAGCGAGATGAGCGACATCATCACACATGGACAGAGCTGCATAGAGGAATGCTAATATTGATTTGGCAGCTCAGTCATTCACAAAGCTTCTTAGCTCACTCAGCCATGAGGCACAATGGTGTTTGTATGGTAATTTCATGCGCACACTTAAACAGGATATTGGACACTGGAATGTTTCTTTAACACATTATTCCATAACCGTCCCCTCAAGTGATGGACGTTTGACGATGGAAAACATACAGATCGGAAATGGAAAACGTGTGCAAACTGCATGTGTACCTTTTCCCTGTATCTTTCAAAGAGTGAGGGATTAGTAGGCTCTCACATATTGCGACATATATCCTCGAAAGTGCTACAGGCCTTGAGTGCTACATGTGTTCACCGCTGGAGTGTAAGTGACTGGCTTGTGAAAACAATGAGACAGAATGGAAACAACCCTCACCACTGGAAATAGACACTCGTTGTTGCACATGATGATGCCTGCAGTATTCAGCTCCTGACTCCTGACAAGCCACTCAGGAGGATCAATCAAACGGTCACTGAGGTGCAGGAATTGACAATATTCGCAGAATTCGTTTCAGTGGTGAGGCATGAGGACACATGCTGAGCTAGCAAAGACAAATGGACCATACGGTGTAGAGATAATGGACTTCCAACAATTATCTGAACGTTTAAGGAAAAATTAAACAAGTTGAGGTGTACAGTCTGACTGCAGTTCACCACAAATCACAATGGCAACTTCACTGTATCTTTTTTCCACGTTTATGAAACTCTACAGGAAAAATGGACATGGCTGTGGTTTGGTGACTGTGAGGGCCACATCATTATTTCACACACCATCCAGTGACCCCTCGCTTCCTAAAGGATGATGGCTTTTAGTGTCTCAACTCATTTTTATTCAGGTTTTTCCTTTGAATTTGCCACCTCTTTGAATCTCTGCAGAAAATAAATCATCAATTTCACTCGTCACTAGTGGGGCCAATCGTAGCACTGCGCTGAAGAGGAAGACAGGCAAGCGGCTTTGGCGTATTCCAGTGGGCGGCTGACACTGACTTTCTATCGGCTCAAATAGCGGAGAGGACACAAATTTATGCTACGGGATCAGCAGTTGAACTTTGCTGACATCCTCAATGTTCCGGAGCTTTCAGTCATCATTTCACGAGAACATCACCGGCAGTTTGGTTGGTTTTGTTTACTTCAAGCTGCGCTAAAACAGCATCCGTCAGGTTTCTAAGAGCTGTGTCATGGAGTTTTTCTGGGTGTCACAGGTTTTAAAGAGGCCACATAAAATTTTGAGGTATTTGATTGGAAAGTTGAAAAGTGGGCGGATCCAGCGTGTGTCATTGAGGAAAGAAAAGTCAAACTGTGGTGACAAACAGCTAGTTTTTCATATATTGTTGAATATTCAGTATGAAGAATGTGACCAAGGATCTAAATTAAAAAAAATATATATTATAGTCTGTGAAATGTCTAACTTTAGTCTTTCCATAATAAATGATTTATACAGAGTAAGCGCTAGTGGATGTTCACCTGTATCTTGTAAATCACTATCTACGCCGAGTTAACTTTAATTGGATGATTATGGCGGAGTCTTTCTCGAGTGCTCATGTGGTGTTAACTAAAGGCTGAACAGAAAAATGCTTTGTTTAGTCAGTGGAAGGGGCAGAGTTTCAAGGTTTCCCAGCATTAGCTCAGCAGCAAATCTGGCAAAAGTTTAGACTGACACAATGGTTGCTGTTCAGTAGTGGGTGCTGAACTGGACCCTACCACTGAGGGGTTCCTATTGGAGGCCAGGTCCCACTAATGACATGGATGGAATGACAGAACACATCGGACCCCACAATAAAAATCCTGTTGGTGCTGAGTCATGCTACAGTGGCATACAGCAGATAGTCAATCTTTAAAGTTAAACAGCACATAAAGGTGTCACGAGGCTGATCTTTACACAGAGGTGCATCGCTCCGAGCTGGAATGAAGACAGCCTCATTACTCAGGACGGGCTGACTCACCACACACTTCTATTATGTGAGCGAACTGAGAGAGCGAGCTCCTCCAGGACCTAACGTTTCCCACGGTGTGAGCGGCGATCCTTAAGTTCCTCACAACCTTTATTGGCAGTTGTCTCCTCTTCACAGCCTTTCCCCTCTTTTCTGCCCGTCACAGCTCACTTTGAAAAGGCCAAAAGCTCTTCAACCCACCCCACCACCATCACCACCCACCCAACCCCTCCAATTCTCCCCTGGGGACAGCTTTGAGCAACTCTGGACCAAAGACGGAACCTGCTTTTTCTAGAATGACCCCCTTTGTTTTAGGGCTTAATTATTCCTTAATGACCTCACCCCAACAAAATGTGCCTGGCCATTAAGCCCCAATGATCAGATACGGACACATTTATGACCCAATAGCCTCTGGTGCTGTCTCTATTGTCCTGTCATTCTCAATGAGTGATGATGCGGATAAGCAACAAAGATTGCTTGAAAAAGGATGCAAACATGTTTGGATAAGCGAGTCATTCATCAAAGTTGGGCAGAGGGGCAATTAAAAGGCTTATTACCCTGATAAATCCAGCACACCTCATGTCTTATATTGCGATTAAAAAAGATGAAAAATCCCTGGAATCAACATCCACGACTTGATTATACACTCTGATTTCCAACCACAACAGTAGAGTACAATCGCCACATGCACGGTGAATGTGCTGTTAGAGAAGCCACAGTCCAACTGATGTCTATTCTGTAACATGCTGTGCTGGTATCGCACACTGTGCACCTATCTAAAATAAGGATTATGTCACTGATAGGGGTTATGACAGGCAGGGAGACTCTAAGCCTGTGAGTCTTCCTGTCTATTTTGCTGTGGCCAGTCTAAAGCCCCCCCCCCCCCCCACACACACACACACACACACACACACCAGAATCAGACTGGCGCGACTGAGGTCAACCCCCTGCCTTTGGACCAGTAACCTTAGGTGACCCATGAAGTCATCCCCTTCAGAACTTAACAGATTCTCTCATACAGGAGTCAGCATACCAATAGACTTGGGCATCGTTATCCCAAATATTAGGGCAGTAAACTCATTATTACCCATTTCAAGCCTGCAAGATCCCAGACACGTGAGAACAACGCATCAGAATCCTTGATTTTGACTGAATTTGAGGCTGTGATTTGTGTTTAAGTTAACATATTAAACACTAACAACAAGTTCCCACAAGCCGCATAGAAGTCCGAATCACAAGTGAGAAACTGAGAAAACTGGTAAACTGAGTTTTTTTTAGCAGATGGAACCCGTTTGATGATCGAAACACTAAATTATTACCTCCACCAGCACGTTTGATTATTAGCAGCATATCTTTAAAAACAAAGGTTCTGATGACATTTGATGGAAAGGTGGGTAAAATACTACAAGGGACACGTGATTCACTTCTGGTGATGATCTGGATCAAATTGGAAATCCTGGATCTTCAAACCCATTAGCAGGATTTCTCTGGTCATATAAAACACGCATTTCGATAAAAATTCCTTGAGTCTGTGAGAAACGGTTGGAAGATTTTGGATTCTGAAAATCATAGGGATCATACTGGGGATCTGTGATCAGAGGACATATTCCAACATATTTTCAGTATGTTGGTTGATATCTCTCAAAATTTGAAGCAAAGTTTAATGAAATTCATTAAAACCATGTATTTTAACTAGCAGGACAACTATGACTATGTTGTGGAATTGTGATGATACAAGGCTCATATTCTGTATCAACACAGCCACCTTGGAGGATGTTTGCGTGTCCGGGTGCTTTAGGGATTCAGATCAGATGTTTCAGTTCATGTGTGGACTGATCAACCATTTGACAACCTGTTTTGACACTCAGCAACAATTAGAGGTTTCTTGCAGGAAATAGACACAAACGCTTTGAATCATGTTCCTCTGATTGAAGGGAGCATTTTGTCTTTTCAGATGCTCTCTCCTACAGCAGCAACCCTGGAGCTGATCAGGACTTGACATGCTCAAGAGCCCTTCAGCAGCTTTGATTGTCACATCAACTCAGCAGCAGCACCCCCCCCCCCCCCAATTCCGATGCCCAGACTGATCTGTGCAATCCCAGATAGCCCTCAGACACTAGGATGCAGGGCTGCAGGCTGCCCTCCCCACTGACATTTGTCCAGCAACACTTGCTGCTGTTACACTCTTACACCCTCCACTAAAGCTGCGCGTTACGGGCATGGATGAAACCCGCTGAAATGAGAGAAAGCGTTTGGGGCTGAGAAGTTTCAAGACAGTGAATACTCACCAGACCAGTGCACAGACTGAAGACGGCGGGGTACTCGCTCTTGGCGTTGACGTGTCCGCGGAAAAAGCAGTGGCGCATATCGCTCGGGTCATGGAAGTGGGAGTCCGTGGCGTTGCTCTGCTCCACTCCCAAGTGTGTCACTGTGTAAGAGGGGGCGATGAAGCCGGAGTCTGCGGTCAGATTGAGATGGAATCGTTCCCCAAACGCATCAATCCTGTAGTGAACCCGTAAGCCCGACAGGTTATCATTTAAACTTCTCCGTCTCCTTCTGTAGTGCAATTTATGTGGAAATGATTCTCCGAAGTCATTCACTCGGAGCGGGCGGATGATTTCATACGATGACAGCTGCTTGATGAAGGCTTCTGCAAAGAAAGTCAGGGAAAGTTGTGACTCTAGCGGCAAAGTAGCGGCTCAATCAGCCAATGTATGAATGCAGCTGCAGACCGGCAGTCAGACATCCATCTCAAACAACACTAACTACTCCTCAAACACCTCTCAACGTACCTTGTTTCGGATGCAATCGGTCTTGCAAAGTGTCCCGGACAAGTGCTGACAGATGACACATTAGTCCAACCAGCCAGATTGCAAACTGCATGATTTCCTCCGCGAAGAAGCCCAAGCCCGTAGTCTCCAAGGCAGTACCCTCTGTCTCTCCCGAGCGGCTCCCCCTCTCCCTCTCCTTCTCCCCGGCTTGTCAGCAGCAACAGGTCGTGGGATCTGCGGAGGCTCTCTGCAGCGCAAATCTTGCAAAGTGCACTGGCCTCATCGCATTGCTAAGCATGCATCCACTACCCGCTATAAACGCCAACTATTTATGACACATTCATCCCCCTTTGCAAAAATTACTGCCTGATGTAAACTACAGCCTATACTGGAAGGAGGGATCAGTGCCAAGTATGCTTTCCCTTAGCCATCCCTGGAACACCCCGTGCACCCTAAGCACTCACCAACTGCGAAGCAACGCCCCTCTCAGATCCGGAGCCAATGGTGAGTGCGCTTCCATCGCCACTACTGGGGCAGTGTTGTGCGCTGAAGTGCTGGAAAACTGGAAATTGACTCTTGTACTGGTACGGAAATTTAATAAATAAAACACCTTGAAATCACGGTTTTAGTTTTTTTTTATTTTTGAACAGTGGATATCAACAGAAATTTGGATAATATGAACGATTCAAATACAAAAATGCATCGCCATTATGCGCTGTCATACATGGTATGTTTTACAGAGTGATGGATTCATAGTAAATGTATGTTGATGCAGTAAGTTCAGCTGGCTAACCTGTCATGGGGGGGCGGGGACAGAGGTGTCCAGAGTGGCTACCCCAGGTGGAATTGCTAATATATATATCTGCTATAGCTGATGCTTCTTTTTTTTTTTTTAATTAGAAATCTTATAGATGGGGGTCTTTTTCAAACCCCCTCCCTACCTGATCAGGTGGTTCTTTACCATTTGTGTTAGTTTAATAACACTGGGCTTGATATCTTGACATCATTTTCATAGATTTTGGTATTAAATTCCATTTTGTGTTGGGCCTATATCACTTACACACACACCAAGGGCAGAGAGTGAGTGTGTATAAAGTAAAAAAAAAATGGATGAAAATTCCATTCACATGTCTCGCTGCATGTCGCGGGCTCAGAATATGGATCAAGTCCAGAGTTCCTTGTGTGGTTTTGAAGTCATAAGACACAAGAAGAGTTGAGCAAACTCCTAATAAGAGCATATTAAGAAACTATTGTGTCTGCACTTAATCAGGATAGGGTTCATTTGAGGGATTGTGTATCAGATTGCACTGCATGGATTTAAATAAATGTACCAATTAACTGTATATTAGAGAGTTACTGATACTATTATTATATATACTATTAATGTACTAGTCTAAATTCTGGCTTCACCAACATGTCCTCATGGTACTGCAGCAATATCACCACTCAGCTAAATTAAATCCACACTGACCATTGAGGTTATTTTTAACTCTTAATGTCAATCTTGGAACCCGTTGACTAGGAAAAGCCTCTTATGGCAACAGCCAAAATTTCTGCACTGCAGTGTGTTCAGCGGACATGTGGGCCAAGACTTCCTCTGTGGTTCTGGTAATAGTGCGGTTAGCAGTTTGGGACACAAGATTGAACTATAGAAATTCGATCATGTCGAGAAGATTCTACGCAGATGTGTGTTCGTAGAGAAAGAGACCGATGTTGACATATATTTAACTCGTGAGAAAATATACAATAATCAAGCACAAAATAATTACAAAAGAGGGCATTATAGCAATTTTTCACTGTCATCCCTTGGAGGACTTCCTTGGCAGCGATGTGGCCAGCTTCTCGTTAATCATTTGGGCACGTAAAGTCTTACACCGAGTTGATAGACGTGTGAAAGGAGTCTTGTTTCTTATGTCCTTTGAGGACGAATGTCACAGCATTGTGAGAAATTAGATTCGGTGGGCTCACCGGAAACACTTTTGGATCCTCTAAGCTCTTTCTTTGACACAAAACATCTAGTCTCAAAGTCATGGCTATTAGTTTTCAAGTCTCTCTACTTCTTACGCTGTTTCTCTCTGAAACTTTCGGATTCACAGAAACAAACAACGACTGGAAGCATTCCAGCTAACGTGATAAGTGGTAGACCAAACGCTGAATTAAGTTACCCTGTCAATACTGAGGGAGTCCATATACACTTACAGTACATGAGACAGTCTTACATTTGGATTTGTTTTACATTTCATGGTTTTATTTAGTAGCTTCATCACGTATTATGTCTCAGGTAGAGTCCTCAGATTTCATTTCACACGATGAGGTGAGGATCCAGATTCAGGTATTAACATCCAGATGTCAACATCTGTTTAAAAACCTGTATAAACTGAACTCTCACTAAACTCAAAAGAAAAAGAAAAAAAAAAAAGCACATCTGGAAACCGTTCAAACATGCTAATGAAACAAGATTCACACATTCCACTTTCTTTGATAACGTCCATAAAAGAATGCAGTGCAAGCTGCAGCGTTCAAGCCAGGTTGGCTAAGCTGCGTCTGAATTTCAGAGATCCTGAGATGAAGTTATTGTTGTTTTCAGCAAAATCTCTTCACTGTAACTCGTGATGCCTCCCTGAGGTGTTATTCAGTCCTCGTGTCCCCTGTGAAGCTATTCATTCCACTAAACCTTGCCGTTGCTGTTCTTCATCATGAAGTGAGAATGTACAAGAAGAAATGAATCTGACAAACAGAAACCAGCTGAGACAAAAAGGCTTGTTTCTTTAGTTTACATGTAAAGGATCGTATGTCATGTTGAGAAAATATTACTAAAAAACATTAAAGGTTTTTTTTTTTGAGTAAAATTGTGTATATTTGCATTGAATCTTTAATGATGGTTCCACAGTGTCATCATTTACTCTATGACCAGAAAAACAACAACAACAAAACCAGAAAGCCTTCAGAACTTTTTTGCACCGCACTTTTGCACAGTGATGAGTGGGTCTCTGGCTGTTACTTGAGAATTGAGAGGAAACTAGATTATGATTATAGATGGATTTCAGATGAAGGAGTTGTAAATATTGCTTCCAGACCCACTAGAGATCACACCATTGATATTTTGTTGCTGTACATCGCATGAAGACAACACGCTGTCACTCTGATTTAAATGGATGACTCGTAGGTGTCTTCAGGCCGCGAACTCATCAAACGCTTGAAGTTCCAAAAAGATCCGACAATGTGGAAAGCAGTAGAAATAGTTGAATGTGCCGTGACGATGTATCAAATCTGGCCTCCTCGCCACGGTAACAAAAAAACTCACCGTCTTCAAAGTAATTCATCACCAAGTTATTACGATTTTTCCGACCAAATCTGAGATGCACCTGGTTGACCCACTTCAAAGAGTTAAACAACAACAAAAAAAAAGTAATTTCCTGTTGCCACCAGTTGGTGCAATGACTAATCGCCCCCAAAATAAAATGAGTTCCTCCTTGGTCCATTCTACATCCCTCCACCATCGTTGGTGAAAATTTGCTTCATAGTTTTTGCTTAATCCTGTTTGACGGACAGACATAAAATCACCATTGAAAAAAAATCCCCTCCTTAGATTTGGTAACAATATCAGATGAATAGTGGTTTGGGTAAAACGAGTCTGATGAAGTTAAAGTAAACCTTTTGTGATGAAAGCGATGACAAGCTCCAGATGTGCAGCTTCCAGAGTGTAAAAACCACTGCGGGGAGGTTTCCTAACCCTGGACAGCTCAGACTGAGGGTGCCAACTTTATTCCACATTCTCCTATCTACTAACTAGCTTATATCACCTACAGCACATCTTCAAGTTAGCCGTGTGACTGCATCTTATTTTGCATTAGTGTAGCTTCCCACATACTCATTAATTTTCCACAGATGCCATGGATAATGGATGAATCATCCCCAATTTCTGCCAGATGTACAGAGTCAGCTCTCTGCACATCAGGAATCTGCCTGAGGTCTTCACCGTTTAGATCATGAAATCCTCAAACTGCTGCGGAAGGACCAATCGCTCTCATTCATATAGAATAAACATAATTTTTTTTTAAGTTTGCAAATGTTAATCAATTCCGATGGAGTCAGTGATGCTTCTACTTTATCCATACAAATGCAACAGAAATATGCTTCTAACTACTCACTTATTGAGGTCATTCCTTCACAGATCGCATTTCTGTCATAGCCTTATAACAAATTGCAGAAGAAGGGCTTGTTAGGTTTCACATGCTAACCATCTCTGACTCAAATCTGCAAGGTTATACTCTGGACTGACCCTCTGGAATACTTGGCCCTTGGCCGTGGTTGACCCCATGGGGTCAGGCGATAGGGGAGCTTGAGAGAGATTTGGTGAAAAGAGGACTAACAAAGGGAAATCGTGCTCTTTTGCCATGAGAATATAAGAAGCGTTGTGACTTCCTATTGCACTCCATGTTTACTCATCATGAGTTGAAATCAACCCTCTTTTCAAGTCATGCTGGAAGAAGATCATCTGTATGTTAAAATGGATGTAAATTAGTTCACCCGTATGTAGATGTTGCTTTCATATCCACAGTCATCTGGAGCTCCAAAGTTAGTTCCAGACATGCGTGCTTGCTGCAGATGTGGCAAACTGATAGTCCCCTTATGGGATTGATCGACTGTGGTGAACCAAACATCAATCCACATCATGTATCAACTGTGTCAAATGCAATGTTGTTTTGTTGATGGTTTCTGAAACGGACCACAAATGATATAATGGCATGTCTAGCCAGTGCTATTTACTAATGTTTGCTTTTTTTATTAGACATCACGATGAGTTATGGGATTTTATTTCCCTTCTTGGTCAACTTGTTTGATTTTTCTTTTGTCAATCTAAACTTCTCTGCTTTTTACCTATTACCATACTTACTTATGTATCTTTGGACCTGCTGGCAACACTGCTGTTATTGGCCTGCTATTTGTAAGTCATCAGTACTTTACATACAACCTCTGTAATGGGATTCATTCAGTACGTGAATAAAAGGCAACATTACTGGGGTGCAGCGACACACAGAAGTCGTGCACCTGTAAACATTGTCCTACCAGCAACAAGTGTACTGTAGGACGGTCCTGCCTCAGTCACACATAAAAACTACTTTTTACTTACATTTTCACTGAGCACCAAACTACTACCTACATGCATTCCACCATCTTGACTCTGGTACCCTGGACATTCAGACATAAACAGGCTACAGGAAAGTATTTTCTAGGGCGATAGGGTCTCAAATGGGATTCCTTCAACCTGATGAACTCTTCTTGAAACAAACCCCCTACGGTGATATCTATTCTTTCTGTTTTAGAAGATATAAAAATATAAGAATGTGAATATTGACTCAACATGAGGAAAGCACCAGAGATGTGGTTGCTCTCCAAGAATCAACGTATGTGCTCATTCTAACTGTAAACTCTGACCAAAGGCAGCAGCGGCGGAAAGTCGTCCACTGACATGTCAGGTGATTTATCATCCAGGGGTTTGACTCCCCCCACCCTTTCTGCCTCACCCCAAACTTTTGCAAAGCACAGACTTGAGAGCTCAAACAGCTCCACTCTACCTCTCATGGTTCAATGAGTATGAACTCCCCAGTCATAACAGTGATCTATACTTCCCCATATACATCAGGGACTCGCCTTCAACAGCCAATCCTTATAATGTTGCAACCTCTGCTTTCTTTAACGCATATTTGCACGTGTTAGAAGTCTCCTGTGCAAAGGATTGTAACACGACCCCGAAGAATGATTCCTTGCAGGACGGCAAGCGAAAACTGCAATTCATCACGGCATATTGTTGAAGTTGTGTTGACAAAAGCATTATCTTGACAAATCTCAGAGTTTAGGGGATTACTCTACGTAACAGGCACCGGTCTCCTACAAGGCTGCACCATAATCTGGTACCGTGAGTTTGAATCAACTGAGGACAGATGAAAGCGTCGGACAGGTGCAGATAGCAGGTTACTGTGTCACTGACGGAGTTACCACAACACCCTGACCACACACCCTCATGCTGTCCTATCTGCACTACTACCCTCCCCTGTCCCTGACCGTTCAGGTGGTTCTCATGGTGCTGTGATCAAGGAGCTCGGCCACCTGAAACTTGTGTTGGCTTGCACTACAGATTAAGCCCCCCACCACCACCCGTCTAAAAATGCTTCCGCCCCCCCCCCCCAATCGCAGCAATGAAGCCTCATAAGCCGCTGAATTCCTAGTGCCCTTTAAACACAGTGGTCTGTCAACCTCTTTCCTGCTCCCATTGAGTGAGGCATTGTCTGTCTTAGAGTCGCAAACAGCTGTGAGACGATGTCAAAGCAGCAGTCTTTCCCCATTCCCCTGACTACTGTCTAACTGAAAGATTGTCACATTATGGCAAAAATCATATGAATTTTTTAAAAAAAGGCAAAGAGATTCCCATTAACCGAAAGGAGCTGAATATTGAAGTATTTAGTCGTACACTGTGTTGATGACTGCTGTGAAGACTGCAGAAGACAAAACAACGGAGCTCATGACACCGTAACATAAATATATACTTCGTCCTCCGAATTTTTAATTACACTTTGCAGTACATGTGCTGCAACTTTGAGGCACACGAGAGAGCTGATTTGATTTCTCATACTCTCATGGCAAACATCAAAATACTGCCAGACTGTGCCACAGACATAAGAAAAATATGTGATGCAGAAATGACAGTAAATATTTACAGGAACATTTGAATAATGCACAAGTTATTGATTCATGGTTTGTAAATAAGAATGTTGACTAAAGACTAAAATGCCTTTCAATGACTGGATAAAGACGGCTTACTCTTGATGATGCCTTTGGGAGTTTGAAAACTGACATTTTGGATGGTTTTGCTGTTGTTATCTTTGGGAGTTCAAGGAACATTTTGGGTGATGTATTTTTATAAGTGGGTTTTTAGGAGAAGGAGATTCTGGCAAACCTTATCTACGATCTCACTAGTGCTACTTACGGTGAAACATTGGTCAATTTCCATTTTCAACTTCAAATATTCTATGCTGCATCATTAAACTTCCATTTCAGTAACACAAAACTGGTCCCATATGGATTAGGAACCGTCTACTGTTTTTAAAAATGTGACATAAAACACTAGAGGTTTGAAATGGCCTTCTTTTTTGCTATCAGTTCTGTTTTTCTTACCAGATCTACACCATATGTGAGTTCTTTCAGCCAGCAGATATGCCTGACCTTGGAGTCAAAAGACTGATTACGCACATGTACTGTTTCAAACTCCTTCAGCTGTAATTTGTGGCTTCACAGCTGATTCCCTCTCCGGCCAGACGCTAACTCGGCTCTGTTTTTCAGGAGCAATGTGTATTTGTGTGGCCACTAGGGACTGTGGCTCAGTGTGTGTGTGTGTTTGGGGTTCTAAGTCAGAAAGGTGTGGTGCTATAAAGACCAAGTTAATGCATCACATGACTGTATCCATGACACTAAAAAGGGGAGGCAAATCATAAAGTCAAATGAAGTGAGATCATGTTTAACGCCGAAACTGTCTTTAAAAAGACCGGACACTTCGAGTGAGGTCATAAACCGGAATAAGACATCACACACTCATAAAGGTTATGCAGCGTGGATGATGATCTACACAGGAGTGATGCAGGATTTCTCTACCCAGGATATAGGCGCTATAACTTCACTCACAACATGACGCCCGCTACACGTCATGTGACTGTCTCTGACTGATTAGGTTTCACTGAGAAATGTATTCCCTTCCTGCAGTTGTCTGCAGGCAATCATGCATCCTTCTTCTCCATGATAGAAATAGCATGTGCCGATTTCGTCTCCCTCGCATTCCCCACCTGCAAGTGTGGATTTTTTTTCCTCTAAAAATGTCTTCTCCAGCAGGTAAGTTTTTCAGTATGGAAATCATCTCTTCATCCAGTTGATGGAGGCAAACTAATATATCAGTTTTCAGTTCACGTGGACCTGAATGTCAAACCAAAGAGGAAACATGACAAACATGGATCGGTCACCTGATAGGTCTCCATATCTTGATTTAATGCTACTTAAAGTGAGGCAACAAGGCAAAATATTGGCAATTTTACTCTGCAGCACTTTGTTTATTTCTGGTTTGCTATAGTGGATTAGTGGGGTAGTGGTAAGCAGCACAGGCAATCTCAGTGACAGCTGGCTAGTGTTTGTGATATTAAGAGCTGTGAACTTTTGACTGGCAGAGATTCATGAGATTTGATGACAGCCCAGTAGGGTGTGGCTCTGCTCTGAGCTCTCTACTGTTTTTCTCTTTAATGTTAATGCTTGCAGTTGAAAATATTTTAAAACGCACGCAAATAATCAATATTGAATATCCATGATAACCAAACTTTGGTAAATGTACAGCATAGGGGTACACACTCACATCAGGGAGTATGCCAAAATTACACTGTAATCCTCTCAAAATTCCCACCCTGATTCATTTCACTCCACATAACCTAGCAGTACCAAATACTAGGCAATCAGAGGGAGAGGAGAGCAGTGGGCGGATCTTCTGGTTAAGTACACAAGGTAGGCCTATGACCAATTCATTCCCTAAGTCAGAAAAAATAGGGCCCTTCAGCACCATATACATTGCCTTATTTGCCCAAAAATGGATAAATGTTTGAACCAACTTCACCCCACAAGCCTGGAGGCAGCAGAAACTATCAGTAGACACAGTAAATCAGCTGGAGACAGAGTCCTGATTTCTATATCATCTGCTTCAGTCTGAGAGAGCGAGCACTGATGTAAGTGTGGCTAGCCTCGCCACATGTGATGTGAGCGCCATTTGTAGCGGGAGGGAGGATAAACAGCGGGAAGTTTGGGAACATTAATGTAGATAGTATTGAAGATGTGTTCTATTCTTTGAATAATAACTACTAATAATTTAAAAAGTGAGTGAGCTGGAACCTTCAATTTTGATTTTGACTCTTATTTTGGAAACAAAATCCTATCTGTTCCACCTTATATTTATGCTAAGCTATCAGATCATTTCCCTGCTAAAGCTCCACACACAGACTATTCCTCAAACTAAAGCTTACCCTTGTGATTGCCTTTTCCTCTCTTCCTGTTTCAAACAAACATTCAGTATAGTATGTAACACGCACACACACACACACACAAACATCTCGGTTCCATATTCCATCCCACCAGCCTCAATGGGTTTTCACAGTTCTAGGTCAACAGGTGACATTTAGATTTCCCTGAGCTCTGGAGGAATTTACTTTACTGGCTTCATAGCTTTTTGTCCATTCTGTTTATACACACACATACACACGCACACATACACACACACACACACACACACACACACACACTTAAATTTCCAATCTCCTCTGCCACATTAGTATTCCCGTGGCGAGGGTCACTTCTCACATCAGTATTTTAGAACCAAATTAAGTTCAGGTAAATGCTCATCATAAACAGTTTACCAGACTTAATATATAAGTGTTGAGATACATCCAATCCATTTAAAACCAAACTGTGATTTGCATTCATTATAAATAAAGATGAGAATTAAGATAGCAAATAGTAATACATCCCCAGAGGCAACAGGCTGGACAACTGTTGCACTATTTGTGACCAGTAACCAAAATAACGGTGAGGTCACATGAGGTGGAAATAGATAACACCAGCCAATGAGTCAGGAGGGAGAGCTCTGTGCTTCCATCACAAATGAACCACAAGAAGATGGAGATCGGGGTTCAACGGGTAAATCGATCCTAACGCTCCACTCAAAGACTGGGGTGCAAAGAAATACCTGCAGCAACGTTTTCAGGACAGATTGAGTTTTACTTCTGAAGCACGCTGCAAATGTAATGTTGAATCTCTGGAGAGAGAGTTCACTCTACTCACCTCTTTTGTTACAAAACCAAATAATTCTCCTCATCATTCAGTCTGACGCAACCTCATCCCTCATACAATGTTCCTATCCACAACAAGTAGCAAGCAGTTAGCTGAGGTGTAACTGAACATGCAGAAGAAGAAATATGCAAGAAACATTCATCTAAGACGGTTAAGGATTATTTGAAAATCAATCAAGACTTCTTTCAAATCCCTCTCTGCTGTTTATGTATGAGCCTCCAAATCATTTCAAAGGCACTCTTAGTACTAAAGCTTTGGCTCAACAGTTTCAAATGCGAAACTGTCAGAGCGACAGGAGAGGAGGACCCGAATCCAAAGATTTGACAGCAGCGAGGACTGAATCATCGAATTTGAAGTTATACACAAACAAAAAGTAAATGCTAAAATACAGGAGTCCATGAATTAAATATGCAACAAACTGAAAGAGCAAGATACATAAGATACTACAGATGAAACTGAACGGGTGGGGAAAAAAAATGGGTTTGACCTGTAAGACGATGGAATACGGTGTGTAACTTAAAATTTCACATTAAAGAAAGCAAAGAACAAAAGCTCCAAATTCAAGATTCCTTTGAAGAGTTAATAAAGATTGTTGACATGTGAGAGCTCTTTTCACCTCAGATGCTCTCGAACAGTTTGAAGGCGTTTTCTTCCTCTCCATGATTATGTGAAAGAGATACCACGATAATGATGCAGTGTTTTCAGTGTTTCCTGTTCATGCTGTCTGTTGGGTCAATCAGAAAAGAGGATACTCTAAGTGTGAGGGGTTTGTGTTTCATACTGATTAGCTGCCTCTTTATGAAGGTCAACAGCTGCCAACTTCTACGTCAAAGGTCAGATATAATATAATCTACACTTGACAGTAATGTAAATATAGAACATTTCATAGAATTTTGTGAAATGCCGTATTTTCCCGCTTTTCCCCCTGAAAACGGTCTTGAGGACAAAGCCGTTTCACTCGACATGGCCAGACTTATTACAGTAGAGTCTGGGGACTGCATCTGGATCCCATTTGAATTCACCTTTCCAACAAACATCGTTGCACTCCCATATAAAAAAGCTCTGGTTTATACAAGATCCTCAGATCCATGTAGATATTAGCATCTTCCAGATTATTGGACCCGAGTCAAAAAACGCTCAGAATAAATGGCCTAACACGTGGAGAGTATGGCTTCATGTTGGAATGTGGCTGTTAGCAATCAGACATACATTTTTCCAAAGAGGGACAGGATCTCAGTGTCTCGAGAGTCATCTGCATTTTCCACGCTGACTCATTTCATTGCATGATAAAAGTATATTGAGCTTGAAGCCTGGAGCACTTTTAACCTCGCTGCTTTATTGTGAACACTGAATTTCAAGCACCAATGCAAATCTGACCCTTTAAATTAATGATACATGTGTTCACCAAACTGGACTTTGTCAGTTACCTTTCTGTGTTTTATTCAGTTGACAAGACGCAGTGCTGCTAAGCATGAGGCTCTAAACATGATTAGTGGTTTATCACAAAAGAACACAAGGAAAAAATCCGTTGGATACATGAAGATAGCAAAACTGTTGTCCTGAGGTCTGTGTCTCGCTTTACCTGCTTCACCATCAATATCATGAAAGAGCTCACCACCTGGCTCGATACGAAGCTTTAGGTTTTATCCATTCATCTCCTCATATGAATGTTTTTGAACTCCCAACCAACTTGCCATCGCCAATTTTGGACTTTTTGAGATTTGTGAGATTCAAACTGCATCTGTACTGAATCCTCAAAGCTGGTCTAATGAACTACAAACCTCGATTTCCCAAAACCCTTTCAGTTGGTACATTTTCTGAAAACACGCATTTCAGAGCTCATCTGTGTGTGTGAGATACTAAAGACGATGCTGGATGCACGGCTGTCTGGGAGTCACGTCTTTCTAAAACGTATTAATGCAAAAATGACAATGCATAAGCGTTGTGAACAATCCCAATACTTTGTTTTTAATAATTACATCCGTTCAGGAAACCTCTACAGATTCTATTTCACTGTTTTTAGCTGATGTTACTGCATGGAAGTCTAAGTTCCATGTGAGGGATTTCGCTTATCACAGCTTTTACATGGTAGGGGAAAAAAGCTGGCCAAATAGATAAACATGGGACAGTTTTCAAGGTCCCCACCTCTGCCCCAGTAGAAGCTCTTTTCAGGGGATAAATAAATACCTTTTCAGGTGTAAGTATTACTAAGAAGCTTTTAAAAACACCCTAAAGGGCGGGGCACAAGCATAAAACATCAACTAGATATAAATGTGAAGGGACCTGTAGTTCTGGTACATCATGCAAGCTGAATTCCGAATCAACTTCTCTGACAAATGACTAAATATAATTAAGGGCAACAAAAATCTCACCAGGTCTGAAAACTATCTTTTGATGTGAGTAAATTTGGTCTTTACAGAGATACGCTAAGCCTCTCTGTTAAAGCTCTGCTGTCAAAGGAGGATTTCAGAGTGCCGAGGTGTCTCTTGAAGAAGACCTGCATCTCCCTGAGTGAAAGATGGCAGCTCTCACAGAGCTGAAGGACCTTTCAGCCAGAGATAACCTGGCCTGCAAGATACTAGACTTCTAAAATTAGTGTTGTCAGAATGCTCCAGGATAAGACAGCTTGAGATTTCACACTGCACACTGGTCGCCACTTTGTTCAAGTCCCACCGAGCTCTTTGAGAACAGTGTGTGTGTTTCTGGGAGCGAGCAAAGATCGAGGATCTTTCTTTCAGACAATCAGAATTGCACGGACAAAAAGATGGTCAACAAGACATACACTCGAGAACAAGCATGCATGAAAGAACATTTCGCTCTCAAAAATCTTGCAAGTAAAATTCAATTTGGACTTTACAGGATGTGCTATCTTGATCTGGCTGCACATCCTAGCCAGATTCCTAAATCATGATTGTTGTTAGCTGAATAGCCCAAAAATTAATGGATGTTTCGTGATTAAATTTGCTAGAAAGATTTGATAGAATAAAGCATCATGTCGTCTTCATATTCTGTAACTAAAATATATCTTTCACTCCACCTCCTGTCTTACTCTTCCCTGCTCAGGTGTTTCTGTCTGCCTGCCCCACCCTGTTGTTTCACCTGTGTCTTGTTTTCCTTTCCTCTCCAGTTTACTTAGCCAGTGTCTTCCCTTTGTGTGCGCATCTTTTTCCATAGAGTCAAACATTCCAGCTTTATTAGTAGTGTTTTTTTTCTTTACTTGCCAACCCTCGTGATTTTTTCCTGGAGAGTTCAGGTTTTCTTTGCCAGCTCCCAGTTTCCTTCTGGGGCTGTTTCAACCCACTCAAAAAATAGGTACTCCATGGTTTCCTGCCTGGACAATAATACAGCTACCCAATGGTTTTACAAGATAGACAAGAAAACAATGGGGAGTGCCAAGAAAAAGAGGTTCTAGAAGGATTAATACAGCTTTTGAAGAATAGCATTAAGGAAAGGGGCATGTTGCAGGATTGTTTTTTTTTTTTTTTCTCCATTGAGCGAGGGGGGGGGTGGGGTTACACCAACGTGTCAACACACAGAGAGCCTGATTAAAAATCAGGACAATGATTACATGGCACTTGGACCAGTCACAAATTACATCCCCTGCACCTCCAATGATGACATTAGTGAGGCAGCAAAGAACATGGTTCCAGACTCAGATGTTGCTGTGCAAATAATGAAAGGTAAGCGGAACATGATATTTTTTTTAACCACCCCCCCCCCACACACACATTTTTTAAAAACGTCACTGGGATTTCAGAAATTAAATTGCTTAAACTCAAAATCTGGTTTGCAAATCCTTCAGTTGCTAAGTATGCTTTAGTCAGTTAGATTCTGCTACCTTCCTTAGTTTTGGTGACATGGAGCGACAGAAGCCTGCTCATCAAGATTCTACCATTTGCAAGAAATGGTCCAAGTTTTATAGAAGTTTTTGAAGAGGTCCGTGTTTAACTGCGCCAAGTCTTTGACAAAGCTTTGTCCAGAGGTTCTCGCTTGGCATAGATTTATAATAGGCTTTTCCTGTAATGGTTGACATTTCTCATAGTGCTACAATATCACCAGAACCTTCGCCTCACTTGCTATTGTTTAGGTCATTAAAAAAAGTGAATCTGTAAAATCTAGTTTGAATCAGAGGCTGTTGCAGGGCCTTTCTACAGAGCATGCAGCCAAGAGGAAATGCATAATAATCAGCAAGATATCTTGAGACATTTGTAGACAGCCAGTCTCTCTGGCTTATTTAATTATGTTATCTGTGTTTATGTGTGTGTGTGTGGGGGGGGGGGGGGCACAAAAGTTTGAAATTCATATTTGGTGGAACAAAGTCAAATTTGACACTTGATTATTGCTTGAGGTTACTATCTCAACTTCCATAGATCCTGCATTCAACAATCTTATCTTCTTTAAATACCACCTTGTAAACACCAAGTAGTCCCATGATACAAATATGAAACTTGAGCAGATTTTGGTAATAAGAGACATTTGTCCTTGTTATTGAACAAATTTTCCCAATCACAAATATCTAATCCAAAGCAGGTGCCTTTTTTGAATATGAAAACATTTTATGCTGACAAATCCATCACTCATGACAACATCCGCGATGACGCAATGTTCGGCACTTGAACTGCATGAGCTATTATCTTTGGAAGTTTCATGACATCAGAAAAAAAAAGGTTCAGTACCTCCTTCCCTTCCACCAACTCCATCTATTCTCCAAAACAAAAAACAAAAAAAAAAACTCAGGGGCCTGTTTCAAATCCCAAACTGTGTAAATCCTGTGGCATGAGTCCATGAGACGGCCCTGGAGAGGAGGATAGTGTTTGGGGGATTAGACTCTGTCCAGGTGGTCTTCATTTAGCACCCTACCCCCATCAGGAGTTGCTGTGAGAGCTCAGTACGTGGTTGTCAATGTGGTCGTCACAGCTTCTAATCTCCAATCCATCCACCTCGGAGGGTCATTTATTAAATCAATTTCAGCAAAATCCAGGCTCAGTTCTGAAAGGACACTGATAGACTTCACTTCTCATCACGCTGCCTGTTTCATAGCCGCAGTGTGGGATTATTACTGAAACGTTTGAATGACTGGTGAAGAAAAAAAAAACGGGTGGAAATTTAAAGCTATGGTGCATAATTTTTGTCTTCTTCCCCTGGAATTAAGAGTAGCTATTATAATCCAGTATCACCTGGTCAGAAACGGTGCAGTGTAAGTCATGCCAGGGAGTTTAAACTTACTTCTATAGCTGATGCGGTGGTGTAGGGCTTTTTTTGTCGTCACAGTTTCATATTTTCTCAAAACTAAGCTGTAAAACTGTCACCTGACTGACTAGCTTGCTTACTAGCTCACCCATGTTACACACTCATCGCACGGGAAAGTCTGCAGGCGCGCGTTAAGAAATAGTTAAGAAACCTGAAAACTTTGACAGTTACTGGTCCATCATATAAGTAAAGTTAAACCAAAATCTTCGGAACACTGTGAGGCTGAGACATGGTCACCATTCTTCCAGCTGCACTCGGGAGGGAGTGTCGCCACAAACACAAATTTTAAAAACTACACAAAGTGAAATGCAGAGAGATTTACATGACATTGATAACTCATTTGGCACAAGCTTCAATGCACCAACGTTCGTTTTACACACTGTAGCTTTCAAGTACAGTCACTTGGCTTGTAAACAAACGCTTGCATCATTTGTTGGTGGATAACGCAATCAGTTACTCTAAGCTTGTTATTTAGAGATAAAGCTGAAAAGGAGCTTTAAATATAAGAGGAAAGGAAAAGGAGAGATCAAAAAGGGAAAAAGGCTATGACATGACTACAATCATGATGACAGTGATGATAATAATACACTAAGAACTGAACAACAGGACAAACTCAGGTCATACTTAACCAAATATCCCCTCCACCGCTATACGTCTTTTTCGACTTCTTAAATGGCTGTTTCAGGTATTGTCCCTCTGCTGGAGTCTGAAGTTGTGTAAACAGGTCTAAATGGCAGGGAAGCTGCAGAAGATCTGAGAGAAACTCTGATCAAAGGCACTTTACCTGCAACCGGTGTCAGCGCTGTGCATTTCTATGTGTGTGTGTGTGTGTGTGTGTGTGTGTGTGTGTGTCCCACAATGAGATGACAGACATAGATCTGTCTAGTGTGGTTCCTTCAGAGGCCCTGCTGCATTTCTGCAGACTCTGTTTGCACAACACAAGCCATGGAAAGCTCACCTGCACCCAAGTCTCACACAACATCTCTTCTGCTGGATTGAGGCCACCATATGAGCTCAAATAAGCGTTTAAAAAAAGTCTTATTCTGATGTTTGAAAGAAATGTCGCAATAATAGGGACGGTGAATGTAAGCATTAGTCGGCTTCAGCTACCTGGACAAGTGGCGTGTGAGTGATGGACAATTTCTCAGGTAAGAGCTTTGTGAGTTAAAGACACTATTATCCTCAACACCTCTTGGGCAAACAAAGACAGGGAGAAAAAAAGAGAGAGGAAGGGTGAAAGAGGGAAAAGCTGGGGGACTTGAGTTCAAGACAGCTTTCCTGCTCAGCAAGAGCTGTCTTTGAAAATCCCTTTGACAAAAAGAAACGGGGCAAAGTAAATGTCTTTCCAGGAAGTCTAAACTCTGGAGCGTTTTTGCAGATTATTGTTCGAGGTGACACTGCATGAGAGCTCTTTTGGCTGGGCTGCTTCCATGCGGTCCAATCTGGAGGTACAGGGGACCACCCATTAGCCTTGTCTGAAGAAATGCCCATTCAATCTCTGCACCTATTCACAGCTCAGCCTGGCTCGCTGAGTTCACTCCTAGCCAGGGTTTGGAGCTGGGGGAGTAGCAGGACTCCTAAAAGTGGAGATCTAGGGGAATGTCTGGTTGCCTTGGGTTGCCGATCAGACAAGAGCAAGCTAGAGTTGAGGGGGTCTCCTGCTGCGGGAGAGTGGGGCTTTGATTCACCATCAGCATCACAGCCATGTCCCAGAACAATCACATACTAAAACCCTGGCCAGGCTTGGTCAGAGGGAAGGTTAGCAGCAGGGTGGGCGCATGTTGTGCATGGTGGTGACAGTGACATTGACAATGATGGGAGGACAATGTGGCTGCAAGCAGCTGTGTGGGAGGTGACACCAGGGTGAAGAGAGAGGTTGAGATTTAAGGGGCTCTGCTAGACTTGTTGGACGTGAAAGGGGTAAGTTTGATTGTTGCGGTGTAGAGTTGGGCAACCATGGGAAGTGTTGAAATTTAGGGAGTAAAAGTGTGTCTTTGGCTGCAACAATCTGATAGCCTGTCTGCTTTTAGGCAAATTGTCTATGTCTCCTGCTTGGATATCAGTCAACTATTACAGAATGTGTGTCATTGCTGCGGGACTGAAGGGCAGACTTGACCGAGCCCTCGTGGCTCCTGCAGATGGGACCAGGCCCACCTGAGTTCAGTCTCACGTGTCTGCTTCATATTACTGTTTCCAGAATCTGACAATGTGGCTCACATTATGAGAATCTGCACAGCACTGTGGTCAGATCGGAAATTGATTCAGATAGTGTGCATTGAAAGGAATGACCTAATTACTTGGCAATTCATCAGTTGCAGCAACGTCCCCAAAAGCTCACACAACTCTTATTAGTATGTTTATAAAAAGTGCACACACAAAAAATAATCCTTTCTTTTGACAGGTTGGAGAGTGCTGTGAGCTTTCTTTTCCTTTAGTTCCTGATTTAGTTTAGTTTCCTTTCAGGTTCCATGAATCTGAATCCCCCTGAAGGTTTGTGTTAAGGCCACCCAGCTAAGACCTCCTTCTGCCAGGAACAGGTCCTAAGGTAGGAGAAAGTCAATAATTATTTACTTCTACCTGTCCTGCTATTTCAAATATCTAACTTCTGCAGGTTTCTACTTCATGAGAGGTGCTTTGCAAATCTGAGTTCGTGTCAGCGTGCAGGTAAAGATGATTCTATTAGTTTGTTTAACAGGCAGCGTTGGCATTTACCACAAGATGTAATACCTCTCATCGGAGACAGCAGGTACCTATAAATACTTGCAAAGAATGCAAGCAAAAACAACACAAGAGTCAGATTTGAGTTTGACTTTCCTGAACCACAGGTCAATAAGTTCGTGTGAAATTAGGTTCTGTTTGGCGTCTTTCATGCTAAATGCCAACACAGCAGAAATACCGTTTTTTTTGTAAGAATAGCACGTCTCGTCCCCGAAGAGACTCCCAACACAGTACACCTCCCTTCTCCTTGAGCTTGATGGGGCCCAGAGAAGGAGCCCCCAGAATGCTGATAACTCCCCCACTATTCACCAGCACTCTGGTTCATATTTTGTGGGGGTCCATTGACTTTCTCCTTTTCAGTCTCTCTTTAATCCCTGGGTCTGTGTCCTCAGTGGCTCTCTACAGAGGGGCTATTATTCAGGGCCTTATTACTGCGCCCCTCGCGGCTTATCTCCTTCCTGGTGACAGTCTTTTCAAGCCTCTCCCTAATGACCTGGGGAAGCTCACATGCTCAACTTCCCAGGGCTGCGGGGCCTCGCTGATGTCAGAGGGGGTGGCCCCCACGCAGGGGCTCCTGGTCCTGCCAAAGAAAGACTCAGAAACACGGAAGGGTCCTGCCGCTGTCACCAATGCATCATGCATTTGCACTGTCCACGTGTCCCCTGCCTCCTTCATCGCCTAATGCAGGTGACAAAGCCAAACCCAGCGCAGAGGACAGAGGAGCACAATGGTGACTAGTTTAGAAACTCCTCAAAGAGGAGACATGGTGCCTTTGCCATGGGATTCAGCGCTGTAAAGCAGCACATTAATCATAGAATTGTTACTCAACTCTTAAAAGTCATGCAATTTCATCAGAGCAGTCTGCGGGCACGTGCTGTGATACATTTAAGCCTTAATTAAAAATCCACTACAGCAAACCATTCATCTTTGCCAAGACAATGTATTAAATTGCATTTATAAGAGTGAGGACTTTCATTCTTATTGCATGGCATTCTTTGTCTCAATCAATCAAATATATCTCTGGACTGGACCTCTGTTTCTATTCAATTGTATTTTGCTCGCAACTTCCTTCAATGTGACTTTAAAAAAAACAAAAACGTTCAAACGCATTGCATTACAATATACCACAAATATCATGCCAGGGAAGCACAGACTTCCAGCTGTTTGCAGCCCAGCTTGTTCATTCACATGCAATTCCAAGTCCCATGAGCTCTCTAGGAGTCAGTGAGGAGGAATTAACTCTCTTTTCACTGATTGTGAGTGAACAAGGTGTCCCAATGGTGCACGTTGTAATTATCATCGCCGTCGCCCTTCTTAACCCTGTGGTATCTTTGGAGAGGCTCGAAAAGGACACGGCTGTCCATTATGCTTTCATCTGTGATTGGGCCCCTAGGAAACAATAAGCGGAGCAACATGTCGTCATCATCGCAGACACACTGCTGTCTCCTGTGTACAGAGACCATGGGAAATGTGACACAGGTGTTCTACTGCTTCCTCATATGGTATGCAGGCCTGTCACCCTGAGGCCAGGGGGAAACGACAGCCTTTAGTGTTTGCGTCTCTTGATTCATAAACTACTTAAAACTTTGGGAAAACATGTTGGACTGGTCCAATTAAGAAAGTAATGAGTTTAGTGAGGCCATTTGCAGCACAAAAGGCTGGAGACATGCAGGGCAAGCCCTGGAGGAGGTAATGCAGTCGGCAGCAGCCTCCTCTTCTTTACATCCATCTGTGGAGCTGTTATAAAATTCTCTGCAGTACTGTACAGCTCCGTGAGTTCCACATCTGAATGGGAAGGAATATGAAATATCAGTTTCTTAAACTTGAGTCAATTTATTATTGTTTTAGAAAATATTTTAGCAGTTATTTTACACAAACAGCGTTAATTTGGAAGAGAGAAATTCTCAGTTGCAACTGTGACCTTCCATATTCAACATGCACATATTTTTCTCCTTCATACAGGGTTATCGCCCTCTCTCAGTCTTACTTTCTCATAACGTGGTTTAGTTAATGTGTTGCCTTTCTTTGCCCATGTGGACTTGATTGTATCAAGTTTTTGCTTTCCCAAATCTGGTTATTTTGAGTACAATATTATCATAACCAACTGAAACGAGGGCCAAACTCTGAAGATAACACAGTGAATAAGAACTAATATAATAGTTTTTATTCCACGAAGAACATCAAACATGATGCAGTACGTACGTACGTAAGTATGTGTGTTTTGTTCTTATTCTAACAAAAATATAAATGATTACAAATGACCATTTTTTAAACTGGAGCTAAGCCACTGATGCCCTTTAACCTTTGCTTTGAGTTTTCTTTTAGCCATGCTTAAACCCACTTTTAATTACCCCCCCCCCCCCCCCCCATCAACAAGGTTACCGAGGGGACACAAGAATGCACAAGCACAGAGGTGAAGTAATCAGCAAATGGACTAAATGTGTTTGGTGAAAGCACAGCAGAAACCTAATCAACTGCAGATCAAACCTACAAAAACTCTCCAACATTTAACAAAGGATCAGAGCGTGAAACGGGCCATTGAATTAGGTAGCAATCCATTTACTTTTGGGACATTTTAGCCGACTATAATAAATACCTTCCAGTGTTGCGTTTATAAAGACTGGTACTTCAGCCTTCTGCATTCTAATTTGCTTTTATTTGACATAAAAAGAAGCAAGAAAAATGTTAATTAAATGTTGCAGCATTTAAATGACATGTATGTAGTGTCGTAAATACTCTTTACACACAAAGTAACATCTAAAGCATTGTATAGTTGCTTAATTTCCTGCGCTGCCACATACTTCTCTGATATTCACTCTTGGTATTTTGTAGGACACTCAAATAACTTGTATTTATCACTTGATTGGTGGATATAAAAAAAAAAAACAAATACTGCACACAACTATGACATGTTTTCTGTAAATACATAGTAAAACTATCTTGGCTTAGGATTTTAGGTTGTAAATGGAAGTTACATCGACTACTGTATCATGATGTTTACAAAGTCAGAAGTATACACAGAGATCAGAGACACCGTCGGCCTGTCACCTCAGTCAGACTTAACTCTTGTGGTTATAGATCCTGACACCTCAGTTGAGCTAGAAAAGCTGCATGGATTGTGTTCCTGCAGCGTAAACTCAGGCATCAAAAGGCAACAGGGAGACGCGACCTCTGGTAATAATGGAAAGTGTTGTGACATCCAGGTTTAAGTAATTATTGGATTTAGATTTGAGGGGAATTCCATCCGTTGAGAGGTAAAACAAACAAAACAGGAGATTGCAAATTATTCCACCAACAGCAGAAGTCCCACTGTAGCCTCGGGCGGGTGTAGCACACTCACATTACATCATGGAGGTAGTCACACACGGAACAATGGAAAAATGCATGTTGGTGCAGTGCTGGAGAGCCTCAATCTCCCTGCAGGGTCAACATCAGGGCACAACACCTCCACAACATATAACAAAATTTAACTAGGTACAATGTTCAATACACTAAAAGAAACTATTTGGTTCTAATGTATAAAAGTAAGTTGAGACATTTCGGTATTGAACCAAATGCACAGCCATGATATTCTCTGCTCCTGACACCAAACCAACTGTGACTCAACTTGTTCAACATCCGCTGCGTCTCTGTGTTCTCTAATTAGAAATGTTACAGCGAAATGTAACATGTAATCATGGTCTGGAAAGTGCTGGTCTATTTTTTCCAGTTGCAGGTGGAGACAAATACAAATTCTATGAAAGCAAAATCTGTGTTTTAGCATGCAGATGCAAATTTTAACAAATATGACTAAATAACGGCTGTAGAATACAATAAATGTCTGCAGAGTCTCCACGCTTCAGACTAGACTTAAAATATACCTTTATTTTTGACAATTCTGCACCACTGGCATTATTTCTGTGAAATACCAACAGGATTGTTCTGCAATTTGGCAAAGAATGATTTAGTATGTCAACAAATATTAAAATTTTTAACCAACACTACTTTTTCCACCTCAGTATCTGATATACTTCATTTTTAGTGCCTTGTTTGCAGGGTAACAAGCTGTAAACCAAACACTAACAAAGAGCCTATCAACCTATGAAGTGTAAGCAAACAGATGCAACACAAACAGAGCAACATTCCCAACAACTGTAAGGCCAGTAGACTGGGAGATACTTGGTTTTTAAATGCTGTTTTCAGAGACTCACTGCATTTATTTCACTGGGTGCAGCTGAAAAGAGAGAAACTATATAATCATCATCACAACACTGAATGATTTTGCAAAACCATCGGTGAAAGCTGACGTGATGAGACAAACACAGCTGCTGGAGCGCATGATCTGCTTTGAGGGTGAGTTGATCCAAATATGGACCAAAAACACTGATCTGAGGCTGATGGGAGAATCAAAACTCAAAGAACAGTCACACCTACCCCCTCTCTTGTTATTTTATTTATGATATGATTTCTACCCTTTTTAAAAGCTGTTTGGATGCTCCTGGATATGAAAATGAGATGGGTTGGAACTAAATATTTTGAATACATTTATTGTTACTGCATTGTCACCTTAGACTTTAAAAAAAAAAAAACACTCCATCAAGCCATCATCTGTGTGGAGTCACACAGATCGCATGAAACACCTGGACCCTCTTCTACTGGTGTCCCACCACCAGGAATCTTCCACCTGGACCTGATCTACTGGTCATTACAAGGTAATTTTTGTCCTTTTTTTGTTTATACTGCCCAGATTGTTATCGTCTTCAAGCTGGCATTGAGGGAAGCCATTTACAGCTCCGTGCCCTTTGACCTAGTGCTTACTGTCTGAAGGAGCGGTAGAGGTAATGATGCCTCTCAAGGCATCACTAAAAATCACTGCTGTGTTACCTGTAGCCATCATCCTTCACATACCAAACAGCCCTCAAACACATCCCTCACACTCAAACCTCCAGAAACACACATCAGCTACCCCTAAAACCCTCCATCACACTTAAACTATATGACCCATAAAAACCCAGGTGAGTATCGCTCTCTCCATCAGATAACTTTGGCATCTGTCCGAAACGTCCCAATTTGTCTTCTTTAAACCCCGAGGACCTGTGTTGTGGTTTAGTGTTTATGGAGACTATAGTTTTACAGCGGCATTCCCAGGGATTAGTGTTGCACATCAATCTCTTAACAACGTTTATGTCAGGATGTTCCTGACAAAGATCCAAATCCTAAAGCGGGAAATCCATTCGGCATGTTTTTATTAATTGATACTGCCAACATGGCTGTTACTCCTGGGCTTCTTCCATATTTCAAGATAATCTCCAGGTGTTCTCCCATTTTGTTGTTTCTCCCAGGAAACTCGTGACTCTCAAGTTGAAGTACGAATAATCACAGAGCTACAGGTTATGTATTCTTGACTGACATGACAAAAATAGATCATCTGTCAAAAGTGATGCACACAACACACTACGTGCAATTTTTCACCACAATCTGGCAACACACAACCCAACTCCAGGGTCTTGTTTGCAGCTGTTCTCTGCGCAGGTGAGGCAGTTGGACGATTAAGGGTGCTTTCACACTTACAGTTGGTTTGCCCTGGTCTGGGTCAGTTCATAAGTATTTGGAATTGTTGTTTTTACACAGGAAAAAAAAATGAAGAGCTAAAATGTTTCACTACAAATCCTGTTAGGTAGCAGTGAACCTTTCAGCTGTGCGGAAGGTGTGAAAGCACCCTTAGGTTACTGTCTGTAAACCTCACACACACTCCTGGATAATTTGGGTGGATAATCTGCTCATACCAGCCAATCCTGGATGATATCAGAGTTTAGAACAACTCTGTCCTGCTCCTAATTGGATTCGCTGAAACTTTACTCTCCAACTTCTCCAGCCAAACTGTAACCCAGAATAGCCTTACACTTGACTTTGGTTTGTAGTCCTTCTCAAAGCCTTAAAGAAAACAAAAAATACAAAAATGTAATATAACTCAAAAGAAATTTTAGGGATCATTTTAGAATCGCATACCGGAACAAACACCAACATCAGTCGCCTCATCCTGTAAAACAACATCAGGATGCTGATATTTTCAAGGGACGTGTAACTTTAGCTTGTCTTAACGTCAAGTATCAATTTACTCTTTATGGTCATTGGCATGATAAAACCTGCAGCTGCTTACAAAATCACTGGTCAACAACTAAAATGAGCTAAGCCTGCTTTATTTAAACTATGTGACATCAGAGACTTTCAACAATTTGTGTGTGTGTGTGTGTGTGTGTGTGTGTGTGTGTGTGGGGTGGAACTGGATATGTGCAGCACTATATTTGAAAATCTGAGAGGCACTGAGTGTCACTCCACAATCCAAACACATGAGACCGCATGTGCAAGAGAACACTGGCCATCTTGGACAGCTATTTCTGCTTTTGCGATGGTGTCAGAATAATTTCATAGTGCAGATTATGAAGCGACGTGTAAGCTGCATGCGAGGAAGCAGATGTCTGGGGACGTGAAGCTGTGAGAGTGACACTATTGGTCTTGAACATCGCAGCAGAACCGAGGGAATATTTATTGTGCGGTTCTGAGATTTATGTGAATTGCTGTTTTTTTTCTAGTTGGCAAATTAAGCCTTTATCTTTAAAATGCCAAACCAGTTTTCTAAAGACAGACATCATTATTTTTGGTTAATAGTGCTCCTTAAGTTCTCGTGTGGTGAGATAAGAACAGAACCTGGTACACTTGCAGCTTTTGTCCCCAGATTTCAATTTATTTAAACAATAAAATCAATTTCTCTGTGACTTTCAAAAGGAAACCAGAAGTTTCCGTCAAAGATGGCGGAGCTTCTCTCAAAACTTTGGGACTTCTGGTGGTCCCGCTAGAGAAAGATTACATTATTTGAGGCTCTTTCTGACTCTGTCCCTCCTTCTCTTCTGGCCATAATTGACACAAAGAAAAGTAGGTAATCAGTGCACTACAGAGAGCAAACAGTCTTATTGAGCCTGCCCCAGACCTGGTGGCATGTGTCCCTGATAGCATCTGTACTCTATCAATGACAGACAGGGTGTGGTATGGTGGATTCAAAGGTTTGGGATGTATGTGTGTACATTTGTGTGAGTGTGTGTGTTTGTGGGGTTGGTGCTGGGCTGGAGGGTTGACCTGCTGGACAAATACTCAAGGTTATCTGTCAGGAATGGAATGGAAACGACCGACCGTGACCTTCGTCCGCTTATATTTAAGAGTTTTTGTAAATGGGACCAGTGATGCTTTCTGGCAAACTGGGTAATTCCATACGAAAAAGATTTTCATTGTAATTTGTGTTACATAGCCCTTGAGAAATATTTGCTTTGGGGTTTTTTTGCGTCTTTTTTTGAGAATAGAGGGAAAATATACCTATATATAAATATATTCTGAAGTCACAATGTAACACTTATATCTTGAGTAATTAATGACTGCAAGACAAAGTTGTTCAAAAATATAACGTAACTAAATTGAGGTGACAATTTTAATCTCACGGCCTCAAAAAAAAAAAAAAAAATTCCCCTCCAGGCCATAAGTAGTTTTTTTATCATTCCAAATCTGACTTGTTCATAATTCATATTAACTGACAAATAGATAACAGATTAAATATTAAAGAAACTAAAAGTTACACAAGAAGCACAGCAGTGAGAAAGATTTATTCTCACAGGAACCCACCCTGTCAAATTATGCATGAATTATAATCCCAGTCATGAGCATTATTTTCACAGCTCACCAAACCAGGTTCCTTTTTACTTCAATAAGTATAATAACAGAAGGCAGATTGTTGCAAAAAAACAAACAAAAAAAAGTTAAAATATTTTCACTCTTGGGGCTGCATTGGCTCCTGTCATCCCTGTTGTAATGATAATCCCAGACCTGTAATCTCTTGGACTCCCAACTCAGCTATGGTCTGTACTTGCAGCTCGATTCGTGGACTCGGTCTGACACGCAGCGAGCACTTCTGCCTCGGCTTTTGATCTACTCTTCAATTACACTGTGTAGCAATCATCTGCACATCCCAAAGATGGTGATTGAAGTTAAAAGGATTCACGCTGATAATTTTCACACACACTCGGCTGCGTTCGGCTGTTACATTTCAGAGCGCGCAATTCTAAGAACGTCGCCCACCTTTTTCTTCCAGCCTTCAATATAATCTGTAATTGTGGATGTTTATTTTTCCGGTTAATCTCACTTGGCTATACGCCACTGCAGCAGCTATACAGACAACACTGCATGTTTGAGTTCATGATGAAGGGGCCCCTGTGCAGAACATCCACAAGACTTCCTTTATGTGACAGGTTTTGTTTTTTTTTCCCCAAAGGTGCAAAGGTGAAGCATGAGTGACTTGAAGCATACGAAAAGAAAAAAAAAAAAATCTGAAGTTTTCTTGAGGGGAACACTAGGGTGGTTTAACATAAAGACATACAGTACATGCAAACAATGACAGGATTAGCACATTTGTGGGGATTGAATGAGGATTAGGAAATGCGTGATTGTACCCTAAAGGAAAAAGGAAAAAGCTAGATCCTGTTCTCACAGGTACGTCCCATTGGTAGAACACACGTAGAACAAAATCATCCGAAGCGGCAGTTTTCTGGAAGTAAAAGCAGAGGCAATTTTTAAAGATAATCAATTATTGTTAACATTATTCATCCCATGCTTTGAAGCCCACATTTCAAGACAGAGCTGCCAAAGCTCCTTCACGAGACCCCTGTCCTCCTTTTTCCACAACAAATTCATCATTTGCAATCCCGTAATCCATCATGGTCTGTCCAGTTGTTTGAACGTTCAAGCAATCCCAGCAAATGTATAAAGTCAGGAAATGATTCTCGCCACATGATACGAACCAGACGTTTCATGAGCAAAGGCAGTATGATCAGACCCAGTGGAAAATGATCTGCAGAATGTAATTAATTCAACCCACATAAGTAGAGAGAATTTCCATACAAATAAGAATGGCACCATTTTTAATGTTTAGACACACTTGAAAATCCAAACCTCGGCTTCTGTTGTTGTTATTGCATTTACTCCAATTGGTTTTGGTTTCAAACTGCACTTCTGCGAGCCCCCCTAAAAACGTCGTCACCAACATCGGCTGCGTCTCAGATTGGTTGATCTGATGTTGGTGTGTTTTCAGCAGAACCTTTAAGAACAGATTCGCCTGATTTCAATCTCTCCTCAGGTAGTTTTGATTCTTTTAACTGGTAATCTGCCTCTCTTTCCTGTAATAGCTCTGAACGTCAGAACCATCACGAAGAGTTTTTTCAAACTGCAAATGAAGTACAACAATTGCTCCAGGACGAGACCACCTCTACAGGTCTCTAGACTGTGGTCTTAGCCCCGTGCACACCTGCTGTTAAGACAGGCAGTCATTGGTTCATACCAGGTGTGCACAGTGTCGTATGTCTGAATGAATCTTGAGAACCAGTCACTGGAACCACATTCAGAGGTGGTCTGGGCCAAATTCTTAGAGTAATGTATGTATAAATGCGTCCTGGTTCATGAAGGACCACCACATCAGCTGATGTCCTTTGTTGAAGCAGAAACACACTGATACGCACCTTTCATTCTTACTATAATCGTACCAAACAGTTAAATCAAAAGATTCAGACCAAACAAGGAAGGTGTTAAATCACCCTTAATGTGCTAACAGCGAATGCACCATGAGTTCTGGTCTCTGTGGGACCTGGACTATCTCAGGCAGAAGGTCAGGATCAGCTTTCCCTCTCAGTCAAAACACACCTTTGTGGTGTCTTTTGGATCCAGTCCCTGAACTGAGACAGTTACAGAGGACATTTAAAGACTTCTTGGCTCAACATTCCCTCGCTGCATGTGCCTTGGTTTTACAATCCACCAAGAACGTTTCTGCTGCATTCATCACGATGAAAGGAAGTGAATGATGTAGTCAGGTTCTTGCTTTAGTGTTCGCATTCCGCGTAGAGCTTGGAAGTGGATTTCTGTGTAGCTTTTTCTGGAGCATTTTTAGCTAAGAGATCCGGACTTCCATCATCTACACTACGCATCTCGCTATCTTTAAAGGTCCACCACTGATGTACGGATTAATCCATGAACTGAATCTGTTTTTGGGATGTGTTCAATCCTCCATAACATCCACAGCCACCTCGTTCCTCCCGTGCTCTTATTAACAGTACACTAAACATTTCCTCCCCCTCCGTGGAGGAAAGGATAAACCCATACGATTAAGGTGACTCAGCATCTAGGTTCAGTTTATAAGAGCTTGTCCGGAATTAAACTCATGAATGATCAATGCTCGAGACAAAAAAAAAGGGCTTTAGTTTTAGTGATGGGGGGGGGGGGGGGGCGTGAATCGCATGACAAATTCTCATAATCTTCCCTACAATGAATAGAACCTCAGTGTTCGTAAGTCTGACGTGCGCTTGGGAGATGTATGACTCAGCCGCAGAGGAAACACAATCCCAATTTAGAGCTGCAACTCAAAAGCTACTGTTTACATGTAATTGACACAACTTTGACAAAGGATTTTGGACATTTACATAAGACAGAATACGCATCAGAAAAATAACATATTACGCAACTCCTTGAATTATTAAGGAGATTTTTTTGCTGCGTAATTTAAAAAAAAATATTTAGAATTTTATTACAAATTATGAATTTAGATACATTTGTAACTTATCTCAAAAAATTGAATATAATCTCAATTTTTATTTTTTATTTTAAATTGACTTTATTTCATGTCATAATTTTGACTTACCATTGGAACAATATTTTATTTTTATTATCAGGGATAACTTCTTTGTTTTTCCTTTATTTTTGGAAATGGGATTCCTTAACTTATTGTGGACAAACACTAAAATATAATCGTTTATTTCCTGTTACAGTGATTTTGTGCTGCATTTTATTTTTGCATATCTAATAGAAAGAACTCTACATTGAACTAATTCATGGGTCATCACATGGGAAGCATGAATGAATTCTTCACTGTACTACGTGCACAAAAAACATATTTGTATTGAAGCAACCAAGCAGCACACAAGAAACTTTACAATGAAAGTGAACCTATGTTAGTGTATCAACCTTTTTATTTCTTTTTTTACTCTTTATTCTCTGTGTACCCATCATCCATCATCATGTCCCAACAGGTTTTCAGAAACAAACTGAGGAACAAATAAGGTGGGGCATTGTTTTATATTTGGAGGAATAAAGCACCTGTGGCGGTCTTTTGTCACATGCTCAAGGCCTCAAAGTTGAAGTCTAAACCTGCTTTCAAGTTTCAGAGAAGCTCATTGTAAGAGATTAGAGCAACCACTCCAATCCGCCTCGGGTTATTTATCCAACTAAAGACTGGTATTTTTGAAAGTATTAAAAGACGACAATATAAGGGGAGGAAAAACATCTATAAAAGAGAGATCAGAATGCTTCAAAGAAATTAGGACTTTGTAAACCATTAAAATTCTGCTTTTGTATGTTGAGGCACCAGCAGGTTGGCGTCCAATACCACCTGGGGTTTTCGCACAAAAAAACCCCCACCTCAGCGAAAGTTCATCTCAAGGGTTTTGCTGTTTCTCATGCAACCATAATGGCTTAAGAATGAAAGGGGAAGACACCTGACCTTTGACTCATCGCTGGCATGGGCAGGCAAAGTGTGCCAGTGTCACAGAGGAAACCTTCCAGATGTCCTCCAGTAAGCTAAAGATATGTGAACAAACACTCCGTCATCTCCCTGGCTGGCGTCGGGAATGTTAGCAACTGCTACGCATGTGTTGTTGGTCTCTTTGTGGCGTTAAAGCTCTGGATAAGCAGTGATGAGCGTTGGATTACAGGGTCCCTGCTGAGATGTCAAAGGGCCAAGCTGGCTCTTTTCACCTCCGCCCTCGCTGGAGCACAGCGTCAGTGGCAGGGGTTGCCTACCATCAATGATGTGCTTCAAGAAGATCAGACGGCCTTTTCGCCATTTAGGGTCACTATTGACCTGAAGGAAAAATGTGTGGGTGGAGAATAAGTCAGGAGATCTCTGTTTACACCAAGAAGTCCTTTGGCAGTAGTAAATAAACCCAAAAGCCAAGTAATGACCAAGGCAGCAATGTTGAGGGCCTCCAGCTAGGAAGCAAGCTAATTATTTCACTTATTTTCAATCAGACTTCTTCCTGCAGCCAGTGGATTCACCTCTCGTTGGCCATTAGAAAGAACAGAGATTTAAGCAACTTCTGCCTTGGCTTCACTGTTCATCCACATCTTTTACACAGTCTTGAAATCATGTACCCTTTCTTTTGTTTCTGCAGAGATGGATGGAGAATCAGTCATCACAACTTAGTTACCACACACTGAAATCCTGAATGAAAAGGAGCAGAAAGAAGAAAAACCTAAGATTTACTCTGCCCCCATGTACCGGGATATCAACTTACAAAGACTGTCAAATAAAAAACAAGAGTCTTGTGCTAACAACTGAGATCTCCAGCTACTGAAGTCTAGCTAGTCACTCGAATGGTGCTGAGGACAACTGCTAACATCATCACATCCTTATCAAGGGCATTCTTTAATGGCGCTGACGCTCCCCAACAACCGTCCTCCACACAGAATTACAGCAGAGAGTTAGCAAATGGGTCTGTAACAAGGAGAGAGCAGAAGTAAGGCTGGGTGGATGAATCACGTCCGGATAAAACTTCGAGGGAGTTTTCTGCGGTGGGACCGTCACACAGTGCAGATTAAAGGGCCACCCTAAAGCCTTTGGATGGCTGTATGTGTTTTAAACTCTCTGTTTCCACCATCTTTTACTGTCCTAATAAAAAAAACTAAAAAAAAAACTGGGAGATCGTCCTCTATAACTCTTCTTACATGGTGTCCTGCAAGTTATCACACTTTTATATGATGTCATACACATCTTTACAGTTCTCCCCACAGCCAGAAGGGCAGCTGACTGGAGGCCTGTAACACTCGGCTGCACCTTTGAAGACCTTGAAGTCATTGAGCAAAACAGCAGGAATTATAGCTAAGTGCTGATAAAAGCACCATCAAGTTTGTTTCTGTTCGATTTTTTTTCTCCAAATAAGTAATACGCGTTTCATCAAGTCAAGTTGGAATGCAAAAGCTTCTTCTTCATTGTAATGTTTCTTGTGTGCTGTTTGGTTGGTTCTTCTCCTAGATTTCATTTAGTTGATGCTCATATTGAATCACCCTTAAGGTTCGTGTTTATCCTTTCTCCATGTGCCGTGCTGTGTGAAAGCCAGGAGCTTGCGTGCGTGGCTTTGCATTGCATGGCTTGTGGCATTCTGCCAGATAACCCAGAATGTAACAAGTAACCTTGAAGGGCTTTTTTTTTTTCTCCCTCTCAAACTGGTACGCTCGGCTGGACAGATAATTTGGGATTGTGGCCAGAGATTTTTGAGGAAATATGAGAGGGCAACCTCCTGCAATCAGGCAGTGTCAGTGACCACTCGAGTGCAACACGCCGACGAGCTGCCACTCACTCCTCAGATGCAGATTCCTGACAAGCTGTGGATGTGTGTTTGCGTGAGCGTGTGATTCATGAAAAGAGTGGACAAGCAAACAGCTGTTTTATATATTGTTCTGGAAATGCTACAACCCACAGAGAATAAGGAGACAATTAAGACTAACTGTTCATACGTTAAAAACCTAAAATTGTCCTTGATTTCCGTTGGCTGGAGCGTTGCCTCAAATTATCTGAACCCCAGTTATTTGTAAGCTCTCCACACAATTTTATTTCTTTTCTAGAAATGTCACCGTGTAATTTGTGTAATTTCATGTTTTCATTTCCAGTATTCCTCATGTTTAGTCATGTGTAACTGTTGACCATATTGGTCAGTCATGAGAAGGTGCAGGCAACTACTGCCCCCTGTGTGCTCAACATGCAACTACAGCATTGTCATCCTCTCAAGAAGTGGCAAGACTCCCTGGGGTGAACTCCTAATGTCCATCAGCTAAAAGCCTTGTGTGGACAGACAGTGGCTGTACAGACAAACACTGACGATTCCCTATTCGAGCCATTTACGGGGCTCATACCCCCCGTTGCTCTTCTCAGTCCTCCTATTCACTTGGCTCATCTGAATTCCAGCATGGAAGACCTCTAATGAGCTGGGTGAACTGTTACACGACACGACGCGACTGCTAATTAATCACAGCAGCTGTACACATTGCCGCTTTGGTGTTGACATGTGAACATAAATCTGCCAGTATTCTTCTGGAGAGTTAAGATGTTCCTGCCCGGAGCCAAAGCGTTGCATGCAAACATAGATCAGAAGGTGTTTTTGCTTTGTTGACTTATTTTAGGCATACATCTATAATTACATAAACGTGAATAACAGTAGGTTGTTTTTTTTATCTTTAAAGATATGAAAAAGAAAACCAAAAATGTGTCTCCTGCAATACTTAGCAGTTGCCACACAGAAACTTCTTGACACATAAGAAATGAATCACATATGATAGCACATTACAATCAAAAAGGGAATATTTTCAGTTGTCACTTTCAGTTACTATATTTGCTCGGATTCAGAAAAATTAAACGTAACGTGTCTGCACGTTGTATAAAAAAATAGTCGGTTAGGTGAGTTTTTTAAAATTTTTTCGCTTTATAATACTGTTAAAGTGCCTAAGTTTATTATTACTCCTGAGATTAACTATTTACTATTGAGATTTATAATGGGAGTTACTTAAAATTATTTGATAATCATACAGTTATTTGATTTGTAAATAATTCAAATTTCATAATTGTCTTAATTGTTTGGCTTTTATTTCATTCGGACAAGTAACAGTGAATTAAAAATTCTAGGAATACGAGTAATTCCTCTTTTCTCCTACAATCATCAGTGAAAGAAAAGCTCTTAAGTGATCTTCAGTGGTTTTCTATCATCTATTAACAACTCTCATCTAGACTTGTCTCACTTTTGTGGTTTCCTGGACTTCACATGATTTCCTGTGATCACTTCCTCCTCCTGTGGACTTTCTTCCTGCTGATTAAAGCCAGTCTGGCTCTTCTCCCGCCTCTGCCCTCGTTCCCAAACGGCAGGGGGACTTTTCTTTCTGCTCTCCCTTGCAACTTTTCCTTCTCAGTCACACGTTTTTTATTCCACATCATGTGTGCCCTCCTCACTTATGTCTTTTTTCCCACTTGTTTGCCTTGCTCCTTCATTGTCTCTTTCTCTCTTACTCCCCTCCTTTGTCTCTCTCTCTCTCTCCTCTCCTCTTCATCAGCTCACTCAAACTCCCTACTCACCACAGGAGAGCAGAGTTCAGCTTTGCCAACTCTCTCTGCGTGTGAACTGCGCAGTGTTTTGTGTGAGTGCACGTGCGTGTGTGCATGTGTGTGTGAGTGGTGTTGGGATCCTGCCACTTTGGTTAGAGAAGGCATGCAGGAGGCAAAGTTCTTCAAAGAGTTGCTTGTGCACAGGTGTGATGGCTACCACACACCAGCAGATGTAATGACCCCCCCCCCCCACACACACACACACACACACACACATGCATGCATGCACACAGACAGCTTGTGGTTGTAGGTCGCCATCATGCATGGAGCTCCTTTGAAGATTGTTCAGTCACAAGACAAATATCTTTACATTAAAAATATAACACCTAACGACTCATCACCTAGTGTTTACGCCAGATGTTGCACGTGTACTCAAACACACACACACACACACACACACACAAAGTCACACGGATGCTCCCACAAATGCACCTATACCAGCTGTTATTAAGCTCATAAATTCAGGATTGTGTGTTTATGAAGCCTGTATCAAACATCAGGAATAAAGAGGAGACACACACGAGGCCACCATAATTGCAGTAATGACTCTAATTATGCTGATTCATACAAAATTGCAGTTTGTTTACACATGGTGATCTCTCCTTTTCATGTACAGTAATTCAGTCCATGTGCATCAGAAGACGTAAACGATCCATCAGAGGAAAAAAGTGCACGTCCGTCTTAATGCATGACTCACGAACACATCATAGGTTCTATAATATGTAGTGTCATCAGTCTCACTTAAACACACAATAAACAGGCGAGCATGTGACAGTTGACTCCCCTCAGGTCACCTGTTTGCATGAACATGAAATAAAATGATTCTCAGCTGCGATAAATCATTCAAAAATTGCTTGCCACCATCATGACTCATCAAAATTTTTCCCCCAAAAATCTAAACAGACATAAAAGAGATGTGTGTGTGTGTGTGTGTGTGTGTGTGTGTGTGTGTGTGTGTGTGTGTGAGCTAGCATGCGTGTGTCTGTGTGCGTGTGAGCTTGCGTGCGCATGTGTGTGTGTTGTGGCTGATGTCCATTGCGGCTGCAAGATCACCATATGCTTTGGGTCAGTGTTTCCACAGATTAAATTCTGCTCACCATTAAACAATCCCACATACCGACAATATTAAATCTTTTCATGGTTTTATAATCTGATTTTGAAAATCTGTTTCTCTTTAAGTGGAGTTTAGTTTTCCAGAATATTTTGGATGGTTTTAGCTGCAGTTAATGCCAGTATATATGTTTTTTATTTGGCAAGAGCTGACCTCCACCTCCATTGAGGATCCAGTGCTATTTATCATAGGTAATATCAAACACTAGAAACTGCTCTTTTATTCTACTGACTTTAACTAATTCATTTTCATCTTTTAAATTAGTTTTTAATCTCTTTAGATAGTAACTACCACGGTATCAGCTGAAAATCCAAGTGTATAGTAGCACCGTTGATTGATTCAGGTCAAAATCCTGACTTCTCAGTGCAGAGTATTTGAATTTAACTTGTTGTAAATATGCATTTTGACTGCCCTCTACTGGCTAAAACCGTGCTATTGCAACTGAGTTTTACTATTGGCTGATCTGATGGCAGGTGACATCAAGAAGACAGCTTTCAACAGCAGAACTCGTACCTCACATGAAAATGGCTGGAAAGATATGCGATAGAATTTACAAGTGCTTCCACTCTGGATCAAACTGAAGATTCCACATCCATGTCGTCTCCTTTGCAGATGCGTGCAGAGAAGGGAATGTTTGAATATGAAAGTGAACCTGTGCATAATTGCTCCAACATAAATGATTATCTGGGTTTGTGTTGGGAGGCTGAGTGTCACCGAAGTGGAACGCAGCCTGCCAACTCCTTATTAACCACCATCAACACCTGATCTCACGAATGTCCTTGTGGCTGCCACATTCCAAAAGCTTGAGGTCACTTAGAGGAGTGAAGGCTGCTCTGATTTTACTAGGCCTGTAATGACTGTGGCTTTGGCATTATAGGCTAATGTTTAAGAATTATATGGGACACACATTCGCCTTTAGCTAGAAGATCAGAGTATGTTTTTGATTAGATATTTGTGTGGATAGATCATCTTTGGAGGACTTTGTAGACTTTGCTACATTTATCTGAACTCAGCAGTTAGACTGTAGACAACAATGTTCTTGTAAAGCATGGCCAAAATCGATGAAGATGATGTTCTTTTACATAATCAGAGCATCGGAACTGGATCGTACAACACTTTGACATGACATTGAGGGGTCGGTGGATTTGCTCTTGCACACACTCAAGCTCTGGAATACACAGGCATCACGACGTGGTCTTTTACTTTCAATATAGGAAACACAATATCAAATCCTTCTCTAATTTTAGTATCTTTTTGAATGGCGATGTCTGCTCCTACCAGGGTTCACAAAGTAAAAACTTCTGCACGCCTGTAAGTTGACAGGTGAGTAAGAGATGACCACAGGCCAACTGAGGCTTGACTCAATGAGTGACATCAGCATGTAGGCTCACCTGATTGGTCCATGTAGGTCTACCAACCTATTTCAAGATGGTCTCTACTTTTATCTTGCAAGAATAACCTGAAAAAAGTCCAAAAACATTGTGTCAATAAATTTGTCTATTTGCAGGAGTAGTGAACAATGTGCAGAAGTTATGTGTTACTCTTACTTGGGTGGTACTACTCCTTCTTTTACTTGAGTGAAGCATGGATGTACTTCCTCCACCGCCGCAAACATGCATACTTGCATTTGTACAAAAAAAGACAATAAAAAAAAATCACAATGTGATGCAACAAATGCAGTTGAAATGCAGTTTTGTAGTTAGCAAAAATTGTGGACAGCTGATAATGAAATATCTGCTCGTTTGTTTGTTTTGTTTGTTTGTTTGTTTGTTGTCCTCATCAGTACAAGTTCCTTTGCTCTCAACTGGCGAATTCTCTGTCCACTGGATGTCACTGTAACACTGCATTAATAATACTGACAGGCAGTACAGAGCAGTTTCATCTGTTGGGGCACATCTTTCTCTAACCAAGAGTCTACTCAAACAGTATTGAGGCGAAAACGAGCTCTTACCGACACCCAGGGGCCGCTCAGGACGGGCCGCCTCTCGGTTGCAGTCACTTCCTCCTTGAGGGTGACACTAGGACAACCCACTGCTGTTACGTTTAAGGAAGTTGCTCAATATCGGAAATATACATTTTGCTTAACCGTGAATGCAACAGCAGTTTACTAATGTGCGTTTTTTTTTCACTGCTACTGGAGGATATTAAACATCCATTACTGTGCTGTAAGTTGCACATAGTGTCCGTGTAAATGAGAGGTATAATGCCGGTATCTTCTCGTGAAATGAACAAGTCCGTAACTTCCGCTACTTATGTCCGCCACCTCAGTTATAGTTTACGTTATAAGTTGTCCGACTTTTTAGATCCTCAAGACAGGTGGAGGGAGGTTATTATCTCTATACGGAAGCCCAATGGAGACCTGAGGTACACCCAGCATCATGTCAGGTAGCTGGTCCATCTATCTATCTAGCTATCTATCTATTTATGGAATTGCATTCTTATTAGTCTGTGTATTAATCAAAAGGAGGGAATTATCTTCCCTTCTTGATCATATACGTCTGTCTGTATTTTTCCAGGAGATTTGAAAGTCTGGTTGCTCAGGGGAAGAGTCCCACCATGGAGCTGCTGAATGACTGGGGGACATCCAACTGCACTGTGGGAGAACTTGTGGACATATTAAAGAACCTCAAGTTACTGGCTGCGGCTAGTGTGCTGTTGCCTGGTAGGAATTTAAAATGTCAAATGTTGGCCCTGTCTGCTCACATAATGCTGTCTGAACAACAAAAACTTGTTTCATCAACTTTATTTATTACACTTCCTGTATCAATGATCATCCTTCCTGGATAAGGAGGGCAGATGTACAGTAGTGCAAGTGGAGCAAGGCATGATGGGAACAGGTAGAATGTGATCAGGAGTCGCAAGAAAGCATTACACAAGTTTTTGCATCAGCTACCTGATAAAAGCAGCCTTTTATAGGAAATATGGTCAGATTTTGAAAATGACAACATGGTCTAAGTAGAAATAAAAACGTATGTTTATGGATGCATCAAATAACTGAAAAAAATGTACTCAATCACAGCACAACGACGTACCTACAATATTACCATTAATAGTAACAACTCTCACTATTTTCAGAGATCAAAATGCCTGAATGGAAACGCATTTCTGTCTGTAGCTCTTCCTTTTGGATGAATAATTTTCTCATTTTTTTTTCACTGTATCATTAAATGGCCAATTTAATTAAACTTAAAGATGACAGTTATCTTCAGAAGAAAGTCCAATTATTGCCACGAGACACATTCTGTGCATGTTCCTAAACAGGAAGGAAAAGTAGTCTACCTATCCAACAAGTTTTTCTCAGTATTTGAAAAGAAATCATTTCATCATGTCCAAATGTTTTTGATTATTTTCAAGTATTCCACAAAAAGTGATTGAAGACTTTCTGAATGAAAATACAAAACAGACTTCATTATATTTTTGGGATTGTTTGAACCATTCTTAGACTGATTATATTTATCTGCAAACAGTGAAGGAGAACATCTCTGCAGAGACGCAGCAGGCCTCTCCAGCAGCAGGGACCGTTTGCAGTCCCCCCACCAGACCACTGGATGAGCTGGTGGCACTGTCAGAACCTGTCAGCTCCTCCCTGCAGCCTCCGACTCTCTCGGAGAGCAGCGAACAAGACCTCTCACACGGTTACGCACATTTCTCATCGACTTTCAAACTGCACTAATGTGACTTGTAACGCATGGAGCCCTATATGGTGATACTGAGTATGACGTTATTTTCGTTGTTAGTCAATAACCTCCACACTTCTGTTTTGTTTTTTGTTTTTGTTTTTTACGTGTTTTTAACTTAAATGAAACAAAAACCTCAACATCAAACTGTTGTGTAAGCACTAATGGATATTAGATATTATTATTCTGGTCTTTTCACATAAGCTTAAATCCATCCATCCATTTTCTATATTGCTTATACGTTAAGGCTTGTGGGGTGGGGTGGGGGGTGGAGCCTATCCCAGCTGACATTGGGCGAGAGGCGGGGTTCACCCTGGAGGGTCGCCAGTCCCTCGCAGGGCAATCAGGAGCGATTAGGGTTCAGTATCTTGCTCAAGGACACTTGGACATGGTCACTGGGGGAAGTGAGTGAAGAAAAAGTGCAAATATAGCATGTTAATATAATTATCAGCTATCAGATTTATGCGTATTTATACAAAACATTATCAAAATACTCATTAACGACTCCTCATTGAAATCTTAAAGGAGTTGTCAAACACACATAAAAATAAGTATCATTACGATTGTATTCATATCTGACCAGCATTTTAATGCAGTATAATTTTGATAGATCAAATGTAAAAATGCATCTTATTTCATAACTATTCTTAAAATTTTGAATCTCAATTAAACATTGTTGATCACATGTTCCTTAAGAATCGTTTTTCTGCACCTGCGTTTGAACCAAATGCTTCTTCTTAATTGACCAATAGGTGGCAGCAATAAGTTGCTTCCCCCACCCCAGACCCTCCAGTCATTTTGAAATAAGATTTTCTTTTTTCTGTGTGTCTCTGGTTAGGTTTCTCCACATTCCTGTACAGCGAGTTGATGAAGATCACAGGTAACTTTGATGACCGTCCCATGCCAGAGGGGGGCAGCAAACTTGGAGAGGGAGGCTTTGGGACCGTATATAAAGGAGTCCTGAAAAACATACCTGTTGCAGTGAAAAAGCTTAATCCAGTGAGTGAAAATATCTTCAGAGCAGTCTTTGAGTACTTTTAGAGAACTTGTCAATCACCTTGAAAATGATTGTTTATTTAGATAGACGACATGTCACTGGATGAGCTGCAGGTTCAGTTCAACCAGGAGATCCAAATGCTGCAGGTGTAAGTTTGTCCTCCTTTCTCTTTTACCCTTGTCATCCTTTTTGCTGGCGTCAGTGACTTACAGCCTCCTCGTAAATGTTACATTTCATTTGCTGTAGCCCAGACAGCTTGCTCTCAAAATGGCATCTTAATTTATGTAATGGAACTTGAGAGAGAAGGCAGCTTGGGACCAATATACATAAAAAATACGTCATTCTTTGATTTACTGGAAGAGAATTGTAATTTCTTGATACAGATCTACATCAAGTAGTCTTTTGTGAGGGCTTTTTCATCTCAAGTGCCAGAAGGTATAGTGCATTGTAATTGACCCTGTAAGATACAAACAACTTGCCAAGTAGTTCAGTATTCAAAGAAGCAAGTTTCCAAACAATGATCCAGTCGAATTACCATGATATTTAAAATTCCTTGTCCCTGCTCATTTTATTATCTAATGGATTAGTGACGTAGTATAAATGTAATACAATACCAACCATTTAGTTCCATAGCAATGTTGTTCGGTTTGATAATATAATTTCCTAAACAGGTTGAAGCATGAGAATCTGGTGGACATGGTTGGCTTTTCCTGTGATGGACAGTATCCATGTTTGGTGTACGCCTTCATGGCTCATGGTTCTCTACTCGACCGACTTGCGTGCCTGGTGAGCCCCGCCTACCCCACAGATGCTGTTCTCTTGTACTTTTACACATGTCATTAAACCTGTCCTCAGGGAGACAGTCCTCCACTGACCTGGCTGCAGAGGTGCCTGATTGCTGAGGGGACAGCAAGAGGTTTGGAGTATTTGCACATTAACCATCATGTCCACAGAGACGTTAAAAGGTACATAAGTGTGGTCCTCATTATCAATTGACTATAAATGATCTTGGTTTAAGTTTATGTTTGGAATTCCATCAAGTATTCATTTTATAGTCAAAAGTTAGATGGGAAGGTGCATCTCATTCTCATTTATGCATGCTAGCTGTTAGCTTACTATTAAACTACACAGCCTTATTGTCATTTCACATTTTTGGAATGATTTACAAACAATTTTTAACGTGTAAATTACTGAGCATAACGCGAGAGCACCAGTAATTGCATTTCATAAGCGTCAAACTAGTCATATCAACTATTAAAGGGACAGTTTGAAAATTTTGGACATGAGCAGGTGTCCATCATATTCCTGTAAACCATGTTGTTTAAAAATGTGTTAAGTGTTGAATAATGAGCCAGTTAGCTCACCGTTCCCTCTATTTCAAGTCAGTGTACCAAACGAACAAATGTCTTGCTTTCATATTTTAAAGAAAACAACACAAGAGTGATATTGCTCTTGTCCTCTAACTCTTGGCCAGTAAATGTGTAATTTTTTAACATGAGTATAACTCAATAAAACTTCTAGAGTCAAAATCCATAGTCTGTTTTTCTTTTTCTGCCAGTGCAAATATCCTATTGGATGAAGGATTTGTGGCAAAAATCTCAGACTTTGGGTTGTCAAGGGCCTCAGCAAAGCGGACCTCAACAACCATGATGACAGAGAGGATCGTGGGTACCTGTGCTTACATGGCACCCGAGGCTCTCAGAGGCGAAATCACACCAAAATCAGACGTTTTCAGCTTTGGAGTGGTAGGTGGTCCGCAGACACAGATGCACACACACAACTCAAATACTTGAAAAGTGAATGAAAGTGGTACTTCACCAGGATCACCAAAAAGCGTACTTTGCCCTTCAACAACTCAGATGTGGGTGTTTTGAAGTCACTGAGACTTGTTACCCTCCTCTAGAATGCGGCAACACCAACCACCTGCTGTATATTTAGCTTGAAGCTAATGGTGCTTTGCGGCTGGTTACAGCAACAGAACAACAGCAAAACTGCCCAGAAATGTCAGTTTAAAAACTCTTAACTACATTGTTTGGTATAATTCACATCTTCTTTATCCAGCTGTATGCTCAGTAATACACACACACACACACACACATACACACACAAAAAAAACGTTTTTTGGTAGTATTGTTATTTTTTTGCTGCAGTATCCATTGTTAGCTGTCAGTTGCCACTAGCTTCAGGCTAACAAAATGAATGTGGCTGGCTCTTACTGCATTCTAGAGCCAAAAGGAGCAGGAGGGAAGCAATGTCTTCATGAGTTTAAGACACCCATTTGTGAATCCATCCATCCATCCATTGTCTTCCGCTTATTCCTACATTAAGGGTCGCGGGGGGGCTGGAGCCTATCCCAGCTTCAACGGGTGAGAGGCAGGGTTCACCCTGGACAGGTCGCCAGTCCATCACAGGGCCAACACAGAGAGACAAACAACCATTCACACTCATATTCATACCTACGGTCAATTTAGAGTGTCCAATTAGCCTCATCCCCAATTGCATGTCTTTGGAAGTTGGGAAGAAGCTGGAGTACCAGAGAGAACCCACGCAGACACGGGGAGAACATGGAGACTCCACACAGAAAGATCCCCTGCCCGAGTGGGGACTCGAACCCAGAACCTTCTTGCTGTGAGGCGACAGTGCTGACCACTGCACCACCGTGCAGCCCCCCATTTGTGAATACTTTTCACAATTTTTAGTAGAAGTATAGCTTTAATATGTCAAGGCAAGTTAAAAATGCAACCTGTAAAATAGTGAACTCAATGTTGAAATTCTCCTGTTCTCCCTAACTATTTACATAAATACAGGACACAAACATTACAGTTGTGAAACTGGAGCTCTATTTCCTGTATCATCTGTCAATATTTCCTCCTGTAACTTCAGAGCCAGTTTAGAAGCACAGCTGCAGTGTATTAGTTGTTGCTTTAATACCCGACATAGTGAGTGATTGATGAGCTCAGTCGTGTGTAAATCTTCCTGACCTTCCATATAGCAGCTTATACTGTATATGTCATGTTAGTGGGAACACTGGAGTATCTGTGAGGCTACTTGGCCCATGTTGGGCTAAGAAATGTCTTCTGTCAGTCGGGGCCATGTGATTAACCCCACGTCTCCACCATCTACAGGTGTTGTTAGAAATATTGTCTGGACTCCCTCCAGCTGATGAAAACCGTGAGCCACAGTTCCTGGTAAGCAGCACAAAAGAGGCTTTCACCATGTTACAGTTTACAATTACAGTTTATTAAAGAAATTGTATTTCATTAGCGAGGGAATGTTATCGGTTACTAATCCGCTAACAGGAACTGGAAAGGTCAACCTTGCATTTCCTCACCAAACGCACCTGTTACAACACAATTTTAGACTGCATTGACATTGCTGATTGAGTCTCCAAATCAAGTTCCGTCAGCATGATGAAAGCGAAAGCCTTCTATTCACTCACTCCCTCAAATCATGACCTGTGGCGTGGTTTATAGCGTGAGTTCCTTCTCAGATGGAAATGTGGCATGACATTGATGATGAAGACGAGGATTTGACCCTGGAGACTTTTCTGGACAAGAAACTGGGAGATGTAGAGCTGAGCCAGGCAGAGAGTATCTACTCTCTGGCTCGTAACTGTCTTTGTGAGAGGAAAAACAGACGGCCGGTCACGCAGCAGGTACAGTAAACATGATCACTGGCACACGCATGTGTGCAACTACATGTGTCGTTATAAGCTCCACATTTATTTGTAAGGGTGAGACGTGTGATACTGCTAAATAATCTTGTATGAACACGAACAATTATGTCAGTTTCACTGTTCTTTCTTTTATTTTTTCGGTCAATTTTTTTTCCCCACTGAGGAGTAAATCAGATGCTAGAGACAGATAACATAAAATCAGCTGGATGAAATAGTGGACTGTATTGGATTTATTTCTGCAGATGATTTAATTCCAGACCTCATGCATTTTAATTTGTAAATTTGTTTTTAATGTCTGTGTCTGTGTGGACAGGTCCTGTCAGAGCTTAAAGGAGTTGTCAAAATCATGTCACTGGATTTTTAATCCCAGGAGCGTTACGCGGTAACTGGTTCAGCTCCAGTCACTGGTGGACATTTCCTTCAAGACTTTAAAAAAAAAAGCGTGGATCAACAGACCACCATTTTTACAATTTGCTATGAACTGTCAAGATTTTATTTTCAGTGATATCCCATATTATGTATTGTACATATTCTGTTGCAGGGATACTGTATATTGAAAGGGATTTATTGAGATAGAGAATGAGTGAGAATGTTAGTTTTTCAAGCAGTGCTTCTATTATGTAATTATTGTAAATTTTTTTATAATGAATAAAACAGCGTGTGATTTAAATATTTTATTTTTCTTCTTTAAAAGAAAGATTTGTAAGAAAACAAATAAGAACAAACATGTTTCTTTTTTCTATTACAATGACACTGTATGAATATAAAGGGATTTTTTTTTTCCCCCCTTTCAAACATGAGGTGAGCTTAGTAGTTTGCCTATTATTAATCAGTAGACCAGTGGTGGTGGCAACGTTTTAATAAAGGTGAAATATTCCCTTTCCTATTCACTTGCTAGGCTGTCTCTCTCTCTCTCTTGTATGGGAATCATCCAACGTTTGAGTAGCTTCCCCTTAGTGAAATCTGAGAAGTATTGATGTAATATTTCTGGAAGCCCCTGCTCTTTCCACTATTGATCCTCACTGACACCGTCACCGGAACAGACCAGACTGTTTCTTAATCATAGAGCATCACACAGCTACAATATGTACATTTACAGCACTTGCATAGAAAAATAAGTTTCTCAGCAGATGATTTCTCATGTAAACCACAGTTATATCAAAAAGAAGGAATTTTCCAATATAAAATGCACTGTTAAAATGAATCAATAGACACAAGTGGGATCATATCTTCTCTGATTTGGAGCACCTAAGTTGTGCAAACAGTAGGAGACACTAACACATGAGACATTATGGACACAGACTTAAGGAATGCAAGTTAAGAATTCAAACGTGAACTCAATAGTGGAATTTTAGATTGGCGTAAGTTCACTTTTCTTTTTTCTTTTTTTTAATCTTGAAGCTGGCAAAAATTGAAAACCTCAGTTTGACTTTGCTCATGTTTGTGGATGTAGTAACATACATAAATAGATTCCCATTTGACGAGCTACAAATGGAAATTCGGAAATGTGTCATTGCTCAGTTGTCCTTGGCGTGCATAGTTGGGTCTGTGGGTGAACTTAGTGGGAATTTGAGGTTGCTGTCTTATTCTTTTAAACAAGCATGTCAAATATGATTCTACCCCCTCCCCCATAATCGCAGGAATGTTCCACTATGGAACGTGTTTAGGGGTGGTGGTTGGGTGCAGAGGTCTATTTAGTCTTCCTCTTGTCCCTCTGTGGGTGGTCGGGTGATACGGCGACCGCCCCTCTTCCCTTGGGGGCCTTTAGGCTTGGCAAAAGCCTGCTTGTGTGCATGCTGCTTAGGATGCACCTCCTCGTACATGAAGTCACTGGTCAGGTCATCCCCGTTATCGATCTCCAGCTGGGACAAAACAGGGAAAAACAGGAGCAGATGAACTAGACAGCAGAGGCGAGTCAGTCTACCCTCGAGATTTTCATCAAATCAATTCCCTTCATACATTAACAGAATTGTTTCCACCTTAGATCACTGCTAACGTCATGAGAATTTCATACAGCGCCTTTCTACTTCAACAGTACCTCAACCATTGGTTCCATAACTTAGAACTGTGAACTCCAATTGCCATCACTGTCTCCAGTTATTCATTTTATCTTTATCTTTTTCTTACATACTTGTGTTATATTTATATTCGGTTTCTCTTGCACAGTGGTCACTTTTCATTTCACTGCCACTGTACCTGTACATTTAGGCATGTGACAAATAAAAACTTGAATAACTTGAATTTAACAAAAATAGATCATTTCTCACCTTTTTCTCAATCTCAATCTGCAGTTTATTTTCCACCATGTCAACCAAGGGATTTTTGCAGCTGGAATACAGCATCCTCTCTCGGATGCTGCACTTGTACCCGGGCATAGAATAAATGAAGACTGCAGCCGAAAAGGAGGCAGAGAGAACATTCAAACCAGGTGGAGAGGAAGAGGCTGTGCGTCAACAAGCACTCGTGAGACTTTTATTCACCTGTGGACTCTAAGTAGTCGCCTTCATGGGAATGTTTGTAGAGGAAGAAGTGGTAACGGGCCGAATCTTTAGGGATTCTCATCGGCAGGTCTTTCAACTCTGTCGGCTCAGTGCTGCACAACAGAATCAGCTCCTGTTCAAAGTCGACTTGCTGTTGGGGGAAAAAACAAAACAAAAACAAACCACAAATAAAAGTCACTCTCTGGATTTATGGTGCGCATTTGCAAACAAGTCCCTGCTTTGAATACTGATCGTGTTGTGAAAGGGAGGGGACGGCGCACACCCAGCCACCTCCCTCTCGCTCAGGTGTATTCTACCAAAACATTTACTCAGGACTGTGCCTCTGAGCTTTCACCAACCTTCAATACATGAACAGAACACAACATTTTGCTCTACCCGAAAAGCTTTTAGGCTAACAAACAAAAAGAGAATTGAGACAAGGCTGCAACACAATTATTCCTTTGTGCTTTGCACTGATCTGATCTTGTGATATATGCCCTTTGAATTGCAATGAGAAGAATTCTCGCACAAAGGCTTTTAGTTGAAATGAGCAAGTCATTGTGTTGGTCTGCAAACAATGCTTTATATATTTAGGGGAAAAAAAGTTGAATTTCTCGAAACAAGACAAGATGAAAGACGGAGGACCGGTTTCAACGTATCGACCCGTCTAGGAGCACCTGTTGAACCGTGAGAGTCTGTTCAGGACTCACCAGTTGGACATAGTTGAGTTTCTTGTCCCTGAAACGTTCCAGCGCTGCAACAGCATCTTGGTGAAGGGGGAAGGCCACACCTTGCAGGGTCTGGTGCTTGGTGTCCACACAGATGTCGGTCTGCACCTGTACAAAAAACACACACACACACACACACGGTGAAGTTCTAGACAGTACTTTTGCTGGGATGTTATGCTACATATTTAAAATGGACCAGACCGAATGCATGAAATGTGTGCGCAAATGTGTCATAAGTAACATGTTAAAATACAGCAGTCATTGTTTTCAATTACTTATTTGCATCGATGCTTTTAGACATGATTTTAATGCTCTCTGTTACTTGTTTCACAAAAACATTTCTATTTGCATATCATTTTTTTCTCAAAACAAGCTCAACTCTTTATTGAAACGTTCAATTTTAACTGCTGCATATCTAACTGTGATGTCATTTTGTTTGTGTGCTTTTGTGTTCATAACAATTTCAGCATGAACACACGTACACACACACACACACACACACTCAGATGCAACCACAATCTCATCAAACTGGTGACATCGTGCTGTAGTTACTGACCTACATTTTACTGTATTCTGGCCGTAAGAGGGAACAAATCAATGTTCTTTCCAAGCGATGATGATTTTAGAGTCTGGATGACGAATGATAACCTTCATTTTAGTCGTCAGGAAGTAAAAGGTTTACAAGCGCAACAAGCAGCTTGAATTCTGAAGCGTGATGATTACAGATGAGGTGCTTGTATCGAAAGTGACAAGGCGCATCCACAAAATCACACTGAAAACTGGAAATGCTGGGGGGTGGGAATTACACTGATGGATTGCGTCTATTTTTAGAAGCCTGTTCCCACAAAATGAAATGCTGTGCAAACATGATTGAGCTTCTGATGTGGCTACTTCGCGTACCGAGAAGGATTGCTGGTGTTTTATCCATCTGCTTAGCGAGAGGCAGGCAGTTGCCGAGCCATGGCGATGATAAATATTTCAAAGCCTCTTTTTCATCTAGGTGCTACAGATTAATGTTATATTATCTTCTCTCCGCAGCTGGTCTATCTATCCTATCTGAGCTGGTCATTTTAATTGGCCGTACTTTGGAGAGAGGAACTAAATATCTCTAAGCATTTCCATATATGGTCAGGAGCTGCTTCTTGTTTATCAAACAGACTGAGAAAGCAGCAATTAAAATAGGCTGTTTAATAAAAAGATGAATGGTGGTTTTGATTTATTCATAGGAGCAGTGGCTTTAATGCTTCAGCAGAGGCCAGAGAAGTTCAGGTTGTTTGTCCCATTCTCATTAACACAGTATCTCAAGAACGCCTCCGGGGAACAGCTTCAAACTTTGGCACAAACACGCCCACTGAGACTCCAGGTTGAACTGAAAAATAACAAAAGTTAACCTGACAAAGGTGAAGGTCACACGACGACAGCGTAAGCTTGGACCGAAGCAAAGATTTCCAAGCCAGTTGGATATTTGGCCCAAAAGATATCGAATTTCAATGTCCTCTGGAGTTGAACGCGGCAGAGTAACGCCTCCAAGCCACTAGAGGGTGGGATTACACTTCAGCGGAGGTCTGACACCTGACAGTTCAGTCTGAACAAGCAGTAGCAGCAAAGTGACATAGCGTCACAATCAGCACGGCGAACCCAGTCACACACTTCATATTTTATTATTGCACAAATCATACAACCCTTTAAACCCTCCAGAACAGAACTGGTCCAAACGAGCGTGTGCCTTAACACCTGCACTGAACCAGGTCTGAAGAAAACCCTGATGTCTGACGACTAAATCCAGCTGGACCATGACCTGGTTGAATGAAAATCCTGAAACATGTGAATGGCCGAGCCCTTCGCTATTGTGCGACTGAACTAAAGCATATCATGTTACATTGTTTCTTTATCTTAATGCTGCAGCACAATGCCCCGCTCACCTGTGCTCCAGGCAGAAACACCGACATCTGGGTCATCACAGCTAAAGAGCGTCAACATCTGCATCGGGGGAAATATCCAATCTCATCTTTTACTGTGTTGTTTGACGGGCGAAATGGGTTTTTTATGTGTGCAGACAATATTCTAATGGAGCGATGGATGTGAGCTGTAAGAGCCTAATAGATTCATCTCTGCCAGCATCCTGCTGTTCTAACGGATCAGCGTCTTTGCTCGGTGTCGAGAGTGCCGGGCCAGCATATGCACGCTTGCACTGCTGCTGACCTTGTGCTGTTTTTTTTGAGGATGCATTGCTGGCTTTCTCCCATACTTCCCAGACACGACAGATGTGATTAGGAGGAATACTGTTGTGGGTTGCTTTAGCTTCTTCTCACCCCCCCCCCCAACCCAACCAACCACAACCACCTCATGTAGAAGGAGGACATGAGCATCATCCCTTTTCAGATCAGAAACAGAGACTAAACCTAATCCACGCCCACTTCACAACACTTACACTCGTCAACAAGCAATTGAATCTGTGTAAACAAGCACAAAAAATCAAATCACTTGTGTGTGTGTGTGTGTGTGTGTGTGTGTGTGTGTGTGTGTGTGTACCTCATTTAGTTTAATCTGTCTCAGTTCCTCCTCTGCAGCAGTGAGGGGCAGGGGAGCAGCCTGTGAGGTCAGATATTTCCTGTATCCGCTGAGATTTAAATCATCCTGGGGACCAAAGAAACCATAACACATAAAATGCATATATGATGGAATATTCTCACAGAATCTATGAAAGAGCGTTTCACAACATTTTTTTACCTTTACAGTGGCGAAAATCTCATCCTTGATGTGCCCGCCTCCGAACTCTTTCTTCAGTGTGGCTCTGGTAGCAGCATATAACATTTTGTGTCTCACCTGTTAAAAATGGAAGAATTTTTTTGTTGTTGGAATGTTACGACCCCAAGAGCTTAAAAGGACGTAAAATGCCCTTTCATATGTCTTTTTTGGGGTAATTTTATTAAATATGTTGCAGCATAATGTGTATATCTTGCAACTTCTAAACTGCATTTTGTTCATTTAATGAGAGGATGTCCTGTCAAAAATGTATATTTTAAAGATTCAAATAAATTACTTCCTTAAGTTTTCATCTAAAATCAAACCGGACCAATTCAGCATTTAAACCACGATATTTCAGCACAAGCTTGCATTGGAAGAGTTTGCAATTTCAAGACAGGCCTCAACCTGAAGCCCTGCGCTGGGAGCTGAAGGACAAGAATGTGGAGCTCAGCCTCTCAGAGAGAAATAGAGTGAGACTGAGAGAGCGAGAGAGAGAGTGAAAGAGAGAGAGTGAGTGAGAGAGAGAATCCGAGGGCCACAAAACTGCAAAACAAAAGAAAGAACCAGCATGGTAGTTTGCGTCTCCTGCTGGTTTCTCCTTCGCGCCATACACTGCTGTTCTGAATCATCGAGGCACAAACCCTTGAAGTCGTTCATCAAGTTTGATTGTGTGAGTCAGCAAATGTAAACACACATTTGCACGACGAAGTAAGGGGAGAACTCTTATGTTATCTATATATTTATAGCCTGTGTTTTGATTCAAGAATGCAGAGAGAATGTAGCTCTGCACTGAATTTATTTATGCACCTATAGGGAAGAAAGAAAGTAGCCTTGATGTGGTTAACTCCACCCATCTGATCCTCAAAGCAGGAGTAAACACGCCACGAAGTACGGAAAGCTACTCATTAACGTCTGGCTTTGGTTTTCTTACAGTAGAGTGGTCCGGAGACCAGGCCAGGAAGATCCACTCGTAGCCCTGGTTGTTAGTGGTGTCCAGCCGGTAAAGAATGTAGCAGGGCACGGCATCGTCGAGGAGGGGCAGCACTAAGGAGTCGTACTCCTGGTCCCACTGCTTTGACGCTTTCCTCGTGGCACCCAAAGTCAGCTGCTCTGGAATGCAGATGTGCAAAACATAACAGTGGATGAGTTTGTTAGTCATGCTGACAGGACAAGTCCCGGGAGAGAACGAGTTAAGAGGCTCCTTGGCGTTAGAAGCGGTAAACAAACTCTAATGCTCTTAAGATGCTTACCATCCTCGATGATGATCTTCAGGGCTCGGTATTGGTCTCCGCTCCTGGCGCTGGCAAAGACATCTTTCACATCATTGCCCGCTGATGAGGAAGAGACAGAGAAGAAGTCAGTGTCCTGTTCTTTTAAACTCTGTCACATGTATTTATGTGGCCGATCTAAAATGACTGGAGTTCAAAAACAATAAAAGACTAAAATAATCAATATAATCAGATTTTTACAAAAAAAAATTAAAACGGATGAAGACTCATAACAGAAACCAAATGGCAAATGAAAGTAAACGTGATTTCAGTTTCATCTCGAAAGTGTCAACAGAATTAAATCCACTATTTGATGCGATGCCAGTTTAGGGACGCTAGTCGCAGACGGGCTTACTGACCAAACAATCTCTCTCAAATAAAAGCCCAGGGGACCAATGGTAGTGAGATTCCTCCAAAAACAAAACAAAACCCCAACCGTCAGATTTCTGCCAATATAGAACGATGCAACCAACCCACATGCAATAATCTTCACCACTGGGAACAACAGCACCTCATCACATGTCCCTCATAATGTGCCTCTGCAGTCTCACCAGGTACAAAAACAACAAAACACACCCTCCTAGTAGTTGGGTTACGATGACAAGCTCAGGAACACTTTATTAACAGAGAGTTGACGTCCAAAAAATGACCTTTGACCCCCAAGTCCTGGTGTAAACAATTTGCATTCAGACCATATAAGGAGTTCCCTCTCTTCTGTATCTGTCCAATTGAAGAACCATGCAAAGACTTCAGGAAAATAGGAATGAAAAAAAAAACTATCATTTCTACTTCAGCCTGTTTCAGACAGGTGCTGGTCATTTCATGTTCCTTCAGAGGGAAACCAGATTGGGTCGCAGTCAGTCATTTCAAATTAGAACCCTTTTAACAGTGAAAAAGCCTCAAATACACACCGAATGAATGCTTCTGTTGAACTGGTGGTAGAGATACTAGCATCCCCTCACACCTCCTCTGACCTCCCCGACCGAACACACACATTGTTTGCCCCCCCCCCCTCCTCCCCAGGGTGAAAAAGACAGTCAATGCAACAAAGCTGCGGCACTGCTGCAGAAACACACCGGACCGTCACGCCCTGCTGAGGTCCGTTTAGACAACAACACACTGCAGGTAATGTCAGCTTCGCCCTCGTAATGATGGCAACATTTGCCGGTTTAACAGGCCACTAGGTTGGGGTTTTTTTTTCTTCCTTTTTTGAATAAAGGCGTCGCCCGTTCATTCAAAAGGACAATCAAATATTCCAAGAATCACAATGAGTAAGGGAAACGATTCCTGAGCCATTGTGGGAAACGAGAAATAGTCGTGATTGAAGGCGGCTGGTAAACCAGCTGAGGACTTACGGGTTCTGTCTCAAAGCCCCACAGTTCCAGCCGCTGATTACACATCACGATAGTTCAAGCTAGCTAGTAGTAGCTAGCCAACTTGACGCTAGCTCCACGGCGCAAGGACTTATCACAGCGGCCGAAATCTCGCGGAGGAGTCGCGGAGAAACGCAGAAGAACAGACGGAGGCTGAAAGCTGAGGAATGCATTTACCTTGAATGCCCGTTTGATGTGACATCGTGTCTCTCGTCGGATAGAAGGGCTGAGGCAGCTGATCAGGCGAAACCAGGGCAAGAGAAGCAGGAAGTGGACTACACCGACAAAGACACGCCCGGGTGTGTCGTCATCAGTATTGCGATCATGTGACAGTCAAAACTAGTGGTAAAAATACTATATTTGGTATATTACAGTCATAAGACTGAGAATAGGAGTCGTAGAGGAGGTAGCCACAGTTTTCTTTTTTAAACTAGGAGAGTCGTGATGAAATCTAATTTACAATTTGCACTTTAATTCAGGGTTGAAAGTTTTTTTACGTTCCAATGCAGTGTGGTAATTACACAGTGGTTGGGGAAGTAAAATAGACTATGAAGGAATATGATTAGATTAATGCAATAACAATAAATTGCACTTAGATAAGATTACATGGACTTACTATCAATCAAGCAGCGCAGATATATTTAAAGTGATTAAACTTATTTAATGAAGTGACAACAAGGGCTTCTCAATTTTAAAAAATGTATTTGCGATTATATTGATGGATATTACAATTGCAATATAATTTGCAATGTTGGAGGGAATGCTTTTTACATGATTATTCTCATTTTCATTGAAAGGAAAAGTAATGATGTGATATGCATGAGGATTTCTATCAAACAAAGTGGTTTTCTTAAGTTGTAAAATATTATGTATATTTAATTCAAAAATGTATTCCACACATAATTGGCCTTTCACAAATATTGCATCTTCATGCAGCTTGAAAATGGCAGTTGGCCATACCGTTATTTCAATTAAGTTTCGATTAACTGCGCATTCCTTGTGACAGCCTTGTGCACAAAGGTTAGATGGAGGAAGATACACTGCAGTGTGCAAGAAGTAATGAAATGACATGGCTCAGTGGCTAAAGAGCCAACTTCATAAATCCTGATTAGAGGATCCTCTGGGTGTGAAGCTGTAGAAGGTCTGGATGTGTGGTGGTGTTGTGCTTTCCTTCAAATCTGTTTATTGTGCTGGCATGTGTATACTATCCATCCATCCATCCATCCATTTTCTACTGCTTATCCTGTTAAGGGTCGCGGGGGGGGGGGGGGGGGCTGGAGCCTATCCCAGCGGCTTTATGGGTGAGAGGCGGGGTTCACCCTGGACAGGTCGCCAGTCCATCACAGGGCCAACACATAGAGACAGACAACCATTCACACTCACAGTCACACCTACGGTCAGTTTAGAGTATCAATCAGCCTCGTCCCCTCTTGATGTCTTTGGACTGTGGGAGGAAGCTGGAGTACCAGAGAGAACCCATGCAGGCACAGGGAGAACAAGCAGACTCCACACAGAAAGATCCCGTGTTCCAGCCGAGGCTCGAACCCGGAACCTTCTTGCTGTGAGGCGACAGTGCTGACCACTGCACCGCCGTGCCGCTGCCATGTGTACCCTCTTCATTATTTTTGGAACTCCAGATTTAATTCATGTCCTGAGATGCTTGATCCTCTCTCCAGCCTAAAAATATGACTAAAAAGTAAATAAATCTAAAAAAGATGGGGGAAAAAACAAGAATGGAAAACAGCTTTTTTGTTTGCAAGTACAATGGCATTGTTAGGATCAACTTAGCTTGATCTTTGAATGATGCTCGAATAACTCAAGGGTTTGTTGGTGAATGTTGCATAAATTTTACACAAGAGATGAAAATAATTAGAGACATCAGCGAAGAAATTCAGGAGCAAAATAAAGTCAGCAGCTCATCACAACAGGCCCAGCAGTGAAACACCACTATACACGTGTTACATTTGTGTAATTATTATGTTTGTTAAACTGAAATGTTGGAATAAAATACATAGACTCACTAACGACGACAGCAATATTATCCTCTTAATTATAGGTGTATTAAAAAACAACAACAACAAAAACCCAACTGTCATTCAAACGCAGCCAACAGATATGAGTGGTCTTTATATTTGCAGCGGACGGCAGTTGGAAGGGACCGAGGCAAGTCAACCAGCTATTTTTAGTTTTTTCCCTGATTTATAAGGAGAGATTTCCGCCTCTCGTGGCAGCCGATCCTCTTTGGCGTGAAATCCTGTAACATCTGGAAGCCACTGGGCTTCCTGTCTCTGCTCTCCGTCCATCATCCTACCCGTGAAATAAATAAATAATACAATGAATTAGATTTCATAGCAGCAAAATCATCACCGGAGAGATGCTGCGCGTAAAGCCCAAAAGACCACGCGAGAGTCCAATCGGAAACGGGGCAATCTGTTCTTCAAAATAAAGGTGTGTTGCGTTAAAACGATTCACGTTTGCATCAAATCTATCAGCGGGTACATAAGATTTTGCTTTAAAATGATAATAATATCAACAATCACTTATATGTTTTCAGATTATAATAATCATGTGTTAACAATGACATTAATTACAATAATTACCGTTGCCTATAACTTATAAAGTTCGAGCAGGCCCATCACAAAGCTATGGAGTATGGGTTATTTAATCCCAGTCAGTCCTATTCCAAAGTTTAAAAAATGACCGTCCGGCCTTGTACCATTGTTCATGAAATTATTAAGTCAGGTATAACCCACAAATAATGAACTAAACACAAGGGAAATGTATATTAAAATGTAATTTAAAAAATTTAAATCAAAATATAAACATTTGCTTTAATTCAACATGAACCCGTAGATGTAGACTATGAATGGAAGAAGCCTTTGGGTCTGAATAACGAAACCTACATAGAAATGCTGTGCCTGCATTCTTTTTAGTGACCAGCAGGGAGCGAAAATAAGGTTATAATAACAAATAGAAAATAAGGCAAAAATTCTGTCCACAAACCAGTGGATGATGACATGGTGGCAGTTGTACATATGACGGAGGTATTCAACTTGAGAGGGGGGCCTCCCTGGGGGGTTTCTGGCAGTCTCAGGTGAGGTTTGGTGATTGGAGGTGAAAGATTATTAGTTGTCAAACAGATATCATGACAGACATCCATAAACTAAACCATGTAAATGTATGTAAGGAGGGGTAAACTCCAGAGCACCTGAATCCAAGCTTTGTCTGAGGGAAGGTCCACTATCTCAGACCTCAAAAACTCTTTATGTTTCCAGTGAAATCCCCTTCAGTGTTATTCATTTCCGCTAGTTTTATTTTTGAAAGGCTTGAGCGGAAGTTACATTTCTACACCAGCTCTGACTTAGCGTTGGCGAATCTCAACGTGTTGGTTACACTGCGTTGCTGTGATGCTGTGTGGACCCGGTTCTCCATCACCATCCGCTCCGCAGCAGCAGCAGCAGCAGCAGCACCATCTCATCAAGATCCCAGAAACAGCACCCGCATCCCGCTGACGAAGCACCGCCCGGCTGAGGGCTAGCCTGCCCGGCGCATGGACGCTCCAGCACAATGGCTGAGGATTTGGAGGTGCCTCTGTCGTGTACCAACAACAGGTCGCATGGATAATCCCCCCATAACCCTCCTGTACCATCTCGTCTGTGAGATGATCAGAGCGCCGCTGTGGGCTTGATGTGGCAGGAGAGCCTTGCAGGAGCGGGGCTGCTCATCCTGGCTGTCGACTGAGAGGATAACGGCGTGAGCGAGGTGCGTTCACAACGATGCACACATCGTAGTGATGTCCAGACAGGTAGTCCCCGTCCCATAGCTCACCGGGCGCGCCGTTATTTAAGTTGCGTAACCGTGTAATTCCGGTCAATCTTGTGGTGTTAACATCTCTGATACTCGGGGTGGGCGATGTGACATTTGGCGTCATCACTCTTGTGACATTAGAGGAAATGTGAGTGTGCTCTTAACACGACAGGCTGTCCAGACACGACGAGACCTCGCACGAAGAGCGGGGCTGCTCACTGCCGGTAAAGACAGCCAGTATCAGTTTTTATTGTGGGCCAGAGAGTTTACAGGACGTATCATTCAACAGTGTTCCTCACTTCGTATATTAGAAATGTGACAACCATATGCCATAAACCCCAGGCTCCACATCACCCCTCCCTCCCTCTTCCAGTGAGAGTCCTTTGGGTGCTGTGGATGTGTCCCTCTCCATGATGGGGTCTCCTGCTTGGAATCACAAGAGACAGAGAAAAGACCCACCCTTATATGTTTGTTTGTTTTTTTTGCCTTTCAAGTACTCACACGTCCCTTGAGCTGACAAAGACATTATTCACTGCTGCATCACTTTTTCTGTTATTACAGAATGCAGAAAGATCCATGTTTAGCTTGAAGCTTATCAGCCTTATTCATATTGCACCATTCAAAACATGAGTTTACAATGTGCTTCACAAACAAAAACATACGTGTACAATTCAGTTACATGTCAAAGATAATTTCAATACTACGGTAAAACTCTAAAAACATGTCAGTTTACAAACTCAAGTGCGTCCTCTGGTTGAGTCCACGTCTTTAGCACATCTCCAGCCATGTGCTCATTCATTCAGAAACACTTTGGTTTATTAGCAAGAAACTAACGAACCCTTGTGGTGGTTCAAGCAGATGGCCTGCTGGTCAAGCTCAGCTACCCCGAGGAAGTCCTGAACCGGTCCTAGTTTGTTTGTTATAGTGTTAGTCAAAGTGTTTTTGGGTTACTGAGTAAATGGCTGGATAAAGAAGACATATTAAAGTGGACAATGGGCAGGAGAGTTGGTAAACTGACATTTTTGGACAGTTTTACTGTTGTTTGCAGTTGGAGGACGTGGGAATGTATGCAGCTGACTCGGCATTCTGGGGTCACAATGCAGTGACGCGTCGGTAAAAAACATCATTCATGATGATTCCATCCATCCATCCATTTTCTACTGTTTATCCTGTTAGGGGTCACGGGGGGGCTGGAGCCTGTTCCAACAGCTTTTGGGTGAGAGGCGGGGTTCACCCTGGACAGGTCACCAGTCCATCACAGGGCCAACAGATATAGACAGACAACCATTCACACTCACAGTCACACCTACGGTCAATTTAGAGTATCAATCAGCCTCGTCCCCTCTTGATGTCTTTGGACTGTGGGAGGAAGCTGGAGTACCAGAGAGAACCCACACAGGAACAGGGAGAACATGGAGACTCCACACAGAAAGATCCCGTGCTCCATCCAGGGCTCGAACCCGGAACCTTCTTGCTGTGACGGATCAGTGCTAAATAAAGAAAATAATATGATGAGGTTTAAGAGGCGCTCTGCAAGAGTAAGTCTAAAGTTTCATAATATTTGGCTTCATTAATTTCAGCAACATAAAGTAACGTCCCAGCTTCTTGTGGAATTCAAATACGTTTCGTTGTGTTTTGAGGCATCTTTGATTATGTAGAAAGGGGTGGGGTGCATTTTTTTTTTTATAAACATTGCAAAATTTGTATTTCTCTTTAAAACTAAGAGAAAATGTTCACATTGTGGAAACAATCAATGTTGCAATTCTTCCCAGACAAGTGCTAATAAATCAAAAGACATAAAACACGTGCTCTGTCGTCTGTGCGTTCATCACGAAAGGAACAACTGTGATCCAGATCAGTGTGTTGTCTCAAAAAGTCTCTGTGTGGGCTCAGTGAGTAGGAGAGGGGAAATATAGCACCATGTCAGTGTTTTTGAGCTCCTCTGACTGTTGGTTCTTTATGCTAAATGTTGCTGGCTTGTTGCTGCCGCTAACAGAGCAGCTGGGCGTAGCCGTCTCTCCTCTCCCGGTCCTGAAAACTCTTCTGTTTGTCTTCGACGGCTCCTGGCCTCAGTCACAAATAATCACACAATTGTTGGATTTAGAACATAAAATAAAACAATTCGTGAATATTTGAAAGTCATGACCTTGTGCTTGAAAACACCTCCGTGATCCAGACTGAGATGGAGTAGCACAACAGTGGATGAGTAAATCCAGATGGAGGCAGTAATGCAGTCTGTAGGGTGACCACTGCCGTCAAACTGCAAAGAAGAAGATATTCCTTTGCATATCAACATGACTCCAGGTCCTGGGTTTGCATTATCATACAAGGTGGCTCATTACAGCAACGTCATAATGCCGGTGTAATTTAATCACCACATGGGTGTTCAGATGTGGAGGCTCTATTTATGAGCGCATTGCATAATTCCAAATTCCCTCCATGGGGGTATTTTTAGGATGCTGGGTTTGAGAGGTTCAGTCCAGAAGGCTGCGTCAAGTCAGAGAGGAGTTCATGCTTTGAAAAATATCAAGAGGAAAGCACTGATGTAATTCTGTCAACGCTTTTGAGGGAAGGACCGTGCAGGCAGGCTCAGAGGATAAGCCTTTTAAAAGCCACCGATTTATAGCTAAGCATTTCAAGATTCCACTTCATCCAGGTATGACAATTTTGTACTGGCTTAAACTCCAGTGAGAAGCTTCTTGTTTAATTGTGACCTCTCTTCTCCTGGTTTAATTTCTGCTGCTGACGCTTCACTCACTCACTCACTCACTCACTCACTCACTCACTCACTCACTCACCCACTCACTCAGGACTTTGCTTTTCGGTGGTACTGTCTGCATCAGGGGAAAAACTGTCTTGGGGCTAAAAATTCCTTGTAGGTGTTAGCTTCCATGATGCTGTTATGAGTTGTCTGAATTTAATGTAATCCCAATCTGCACCAAACCTGAGGGATATTCCTACCACTAATCTCAAACTGAGCGATGTTTTCACTCTAATCTGCCCGGCCGATTTCAGTAATCTGACTGAAATCGCTCTCTCTTTCTCTTTCTCTGTCGCTCTCTCTCTTACTCCCAGGTGTAGTGTGGCCGGGGGCTCAGCAGGATGGAAATAGATGCCCGCTTTCGCTACTATTTCCAGCACCCTTGGTCACGTCTCATCGTGGCTTACCTCGTCACCTTCTTCAACTTCCTCATCTTTGCGGAGGACCCTGTCTCTCACAGTCAGACAGAAGCCCATATGATTGTGGTGGGCAACTGCTTCTCCTTCCTGTTCAACAAGTACCCAGGCCTCGGATGGAACATCCTGAAAGTAGTTTGCTGGCTACTGGCCATTTTCACTGGCCTGTTAGCTGGGAAGTTTATATTCCACCGCCAGCTCTTTGGTAAGTCATACGCACCATAATGCAGTGGAATGTGCAGAGTAATGGCACTGCTGAGGGACTAAACCCTCCTTGTTTTTGTTGTGGCTGTTAATCAGTGAAAAGCACTTTAGTCTCATCATCCACTTGTTTGTGGATGGTAACGCAATTAAAGATAATTATCGTGTCTTTCACAATCGGCTCATTTGCTTCTGTCATGGGTCTTTACAATTTATTTGGGGCAGTCCTTTGATAGAGTGTCTCTGGTGTTACTTGTTATGCATGTTAGCCATTGGGCTGCCATAGAATTTTTGGAGTTTAAGTTTGGAGTTCAACCCATCAAGACCAAATTCTAATACAAATCTGAACGATGGCCTGTGGAACTCTACTGAAGGGATGAAGGTTTAAAATATTAAGTGTTTAGTGTTTATTTAGTATTTAGGTTTGATGACAGCGGGGCTGAAAGTACTGTCTTAGTCATGCCTTGTGTTGCGTTGATACATTTGAGTGAAAGCGTAATTCACTTCATCTTCAGACTCAGGAATCCGTTCAAGTGCTGTGATTTAAATTTCCATTTTGTCTGTCTGTGTCGAAGCACGAGGACTCACGACGACACACCAGGTTACGCCCATGTCACGGTATCGAGAACCACCCCAACACAGCGTCCGTCCCATCTGAACCACATATTATTGTCGCGACTCAACCCCTCGCACCTCCTCTTGTTCTTTTTCACCTCTTTGCCATCTTTCGCACCTCTTCCTCTGACCTCATCGCTTCTCCCTTGTCACTCGCCTGACAGCTAGTCTCTTACCATTTTATTTTCGTTTTGTAAGTAGCCGTTTTTATAAAGGGATCCTGGCATACTGCTCGGAGGAGGACAATCAGTATGCTGCGGCACTTCCCCTACCTGTATGCAACGCTGCAGAAATATGACCACCACTGATTTTTATTTTTAATGAGGAGAGGCCTCCACTCCACGTCTTTAGCAACTAATGTATCAACCAAAAACTTTTTACTTACCAGATAAGACCAGCGCAGTGAATACGAGTGCAAACGGCAGGTGAATGTCACTAATGAAGCAAATAATGCTGCTTACGAATTCCAGATTATATTTTCCTGAAAGCTGGGTCTCTGTGGATGTTGAAGGCCCATTTTGCACACGTCAGCCAGTGCAGATTACCTTGGGTTGAGTCCATGTGTCAGGAAATAAACGCTACAACTCCTCATCTTGTGTCTTGGCGGTCGCGCCAAAGCTAGTAGCAACTTCCTTATGTTGTTTTCCTTCTTCCATGAGGTGAGCCTAACTATGCTTGAGAGCCACCACGATGTGCCAGAGTTCCTTCTCATACACAACTGACTGACTCCTTCATCAACGTTTGAATATCATAAATATATGTTAGCGGTATCTATTTAGGCCCCCCTAGAGTCGGGAAGGCAAGCTTGTGAGTGCAAAAAGAGTTTTCGGAAATGTGTGTGCGTGTTTCACCTTTGTAGCAACATATCCACCCTGAACCTGTTATCATATTGTGTGATTTTAGAGTACACGCCAGCATCCTGAGAGAGGGCCAAACATGTAACTCAACAGCATCTAGTGCACTCTAACATATATGTCTGTGTTCCTGTTCCACCATGCCACCTCTCCGTTTTATACAGACTGTGTAAAATGATATGTACAGCGGGCTTGACTCCACTCTCCTCAGCCCCTCATTTGTTTAAACCCTGCAGCAGTTATTTGACTCACACATTTCATTTCCTTCTCACTTCAGCCCGGATATTATCGGCCACCCTGGCGTATCTTCTTGGGTCGAACTACTAATGACTATAATTGGAGTTCAGAGAGAGCGAGGGAGAGGGGTGGCACTCCTCCATGAGTGATCATCTTCTCTCTGCCTAAATAGAAAGCTTGATGACACAATACTTTCTCCACACACTCCGTCATCACCAAGAGGGGAAATGGAAAATGCCTTTGAGAACTCTGTTTCCTGTACACGCTGGGACGTCAGTGCATCAGATATTACCAGCTGTTCCAGCTTCTCGAGTTTCAATCCTTTAATTGAATTAGTGTTTCCTTGTGTAGTATCTAGCACAAAGATGATCTTACGGTCAGGGCCCCATGTGGTGTTGCTTGATACTGTAGGCTCAGACCAAGAATGAGAAGGTTATTCAATGCAGCTGTTTCTGTCTGAAATAGCCCAGATTTCTGCCTCTTTGCCACAATATACAAATATGATGACGCTAACAATTTTTGAATGATAAGCAGCATTATAGAAAGATGTAGGAATGAGTCCCAAAACCCAGAGATAAGTTAGCTCAGTTCCCTTTTCTTTATCAAAGTCAATGTTTGGTTTTTTTTAAGGTTAAATGCCTGTAGTGAGGAGTGTGAAAAACAAAAGATTAAGATGCAATCTTGTTTGCTACAGCATCACCACACTTGTGTATTGTGAAGCCTTTTCTTTGTCTTAAAATGGGGTCTGTCTGAGAGACATTGTCACGTACATTAACCATCATCACGCCAAAAAAAGAAGAAGCGAGAAGCTAGTTGCGGTGATGCTGACATGTAACCACGATGTAGTTCTTGATACTACAAATTCAGCTTTGTACCTCTAATGGTTGCATAACCCTTCAAAAATCATGCAAGTGGTGTTCATTTGTGGAGATTATCATGCTGAACAAAACATGTAAGTCTCCTAAACTTTTGTTTGCTACAGAGTTTATCTTTGGCAATCATCCCAAATCCACTGTGCATTGACTCTTGGCCCAAGGAATCCGTGGTGATGCTAACTTCCAGGTTCTCCTGCAGAAGGTGTCATCCCCAAGGCACTCGACTCATCACTTTTTCGTCTGTTGTCTCTCAGTGAGGTGGTACATTAGGGACCATTGTCTCTGGATCAGGGTTTTATTGTCCTGTGGGTATAGAAGACAGAAAGGTCAGAGAGGCGACAGGAGTGCAGGTCATCCTGCTGCCAGGTACAACTAATGCACTTTGACAATCTTCCGGACAAATGATTTTGTGTTTCTGTGCGTGTGTACATGTGTTAGAGAGTGCACATGTCTTCTGTGCCAGTGTGACTGTCATGCATGCGTGAGTGGGCAAGTCTTTGTAATTAAACAATTGTGGATGTAAAAAAATAAAAAATAAAAAGATAGATGAAGAGAAAACCCGCTGTTGAGATGGAGAGGCGAGATGTGTCTTGCACAACATTTTAGCTTAGCAGTTATGTAATCCCAGCCCTAGGTAGGGCATAAGCGCTGTGCTAACCAGGCCCACTGTAAAATCTATCATCTATTATAGATCTGTCACACAGGCCCACGTTGCTCACCTACTGCACATTGTGGTGTCTCTGCAGATCTTTATCCACAATCCCGTTAAATCTCCAGTCTTTCATACGTAGGCAGGCTGTGGGAACACTCCTGGATACAATGTGAACTTGTAGAGCTTTGAGCACCTGAAAAAAACCACTTAAGAATCACAACGTCTGACTGTTGTCTGTGGTGACATTTTGACAGGGTGTTTCCTGAGGCCGGTTACAAATAAACGAACTTTTAGAATTGCCATTTTCAAGCTCGTTTTTTTCCACTCATGCACCAGTTTCAAATCAGTTTGTCATAAATCTGGAAACGGTAGATTGTTTTTGCTGGCTTATACACTCCCAATATCATTTATTATTTATGATGGCCTAGAAAATGTGAACATTTACCGTGAATTATATACCTCCTCCTCCGCCTCTCACTAACGGTATTATTTTTTTCCCTGTATTCGTCACGATAGATGATTTACCCTCCAAGACACCCACACAAATAGTTATCCAGTTGTCACATAATAGTTGCCTATATTCATTTGGTCATGCGTTTTCAGCCATGCTGCTGTCTAGAGAGGGCAGAGGTGGGCTGTATTGTTCTGCTTCTGTTGGAGAAAAGCAGAATACACTTGGTGATGAGGAATCGTTTGTGACAGATTGTGTGATTTAAGACTGCACTGGAGGTTCAAGGAACAACCCATGCTGTCCTTTTGAGCCACTCAAAGCCATGTGTGCTCTCTAATGGAGTGGGTGGCAGCCAATGACTTCTGGTCATTTACAAGGAGACTCGCTGTCATTATGCATTTAGATTAAATCAGGGTCACGCTGGCTTTGGAAGATGTCTAAGATGTAGTTTTCATGATTTGGAACTAAGCTTAAAACACCCTTGTACATTTCAAAATCTGAGTTACGGTCAAAGACTTTGCAGTACTTTGTAAAGGGTAACTAATAATTGGTTCCCGCCTTCTCTGGGAGAGGCTATAACATGGACCAAAACGTGGTATTCTCTATCTTTGAAGTCCGATTGTAAAGGACCATATCCATCTTCCTTCCACCATTGCCTTGTCCCGTGTGGTTGTCAAATTTGATTTAAAGTGAAGTATTATGGACAATTCATCTCACATAGCTTGTTTTTCTTCGTACAGTGATGGAGTAAGGTAGCAGAGATTTATATCAGGGGCCTACCTTCACAGTGAAGGACTATCTCACCGCTCATCCCAGTAAAGGCTTCTCATTTCACTCTCACGCTGCCTCAGTCCCTAAATTAGCATAATGTATTCATCTGTCTCTTACTCTCCAAGGCTTTATGAATTCTAAAAGGTAAATTGAAGGGTAATTTTGAGTCATGTGGAGCGCTTTCCTAACCGGATTAGACTTTACTTAGCATGCTATTACTGACGCTTAGATTCAGTCAAATACTGACCGTTCATCTTTCCATGGCTGAGTCATTGGAGGCTCCAGGATAGTGTGAACAAGAAGAAAATGACACAGTTAAGTGAAAACCTCTTTCTGTTGATCACAGAGCTGTTATTGGATCTTCTGCTAAGCTGTGTGTGTTTGATAGTGTGAGACGTGTCATTTGTCGCTCTGTTATTGGAGTGCCTCTCTTCCCTTTCCCTGATCTAGATGATTATAGCCTGCAGGATGCCATCTGGGTTCTGTCATATGTTATTACTGCACCACGCAAAGGCTGAGACGGCTTATGTATGGTGCTGTGCGGCTACAGGTCAAAGTGGCGTGTGTGTACAAGTGGATGGGTGTGTTTGCGCGCACGCGTGCGCCTGTGTGTGTGTGTGTGTTTGAGTGGGTATTTCATTGTCTCTGAGAGAATGTGATGCTGGGTCTCTGCGTTTGTTGTATCAATCAATATGCAATGTACCTGCAGACTTTTTCCTCTGTGTGTGTTGAGTATGTATTCGGGTTAGTAGGTAGATTGCGGAATCACAGTTACTTACAATACAATACGAGGTACTATCATGATACTTTGCTATCCAGTGACAAAAGAAGCGAAGGCAGTTCATCTGTAATACACTGCAATATCTGTAACTGATAAAGAAATACCTTATGAGAAGCAAAAAGCAGGAACATTTATGTATGTATTTACTGGATTGTCACATCGGTTTAAAAAAACAACAACATTGATTTTTGGTGGCAGTGTGTAAATAATACCACAAGAGTATTACAATACATAGCAGAATCATTTTGTTTCAGTTACTGCAACAATCATCTACCTCCTGTCTGGCCTCTTCCGTAGCCTTCCAGCACCATGTGGAGCTCCTTCAGTTCAGGCTTTAGCCTATTAGTCGGCTGCAGACATACCACCCCCGCCCCCTGTAAATAATATGATTGTCCTGGTGACTGTGCAGTGCTGCAGTTTGATGTTTCAGCACCACAGGGCAAATCTGCTTTCTCTTGGATGCTGATAGTTTGGATGCATTTCAGTATGAAGTGCATGGATTTGTAACTACCTCCCTGGTGTGTGTTCCCTGACACTCTGTGTGCACATCCTGTTCGTTATAAGAAACGGCTGTGAGGCTATAAAGAGCAAAGTTAACCAAATCTGACATCCCTATTAGGAGCAGTTATCACCACAAATGAAAGACACCAAAATGACCGCTAAAATAACACTGTCAACATGTCTCCGATCCAATTAAACAAAAGATTGTAAACTTCATAAAGGAAGGATTTACATATGTCATTAGTTTTATCTTTATGTACCTAATAGCTGGGAGAGTGAATATATATATATATATATATATATATATATATATATATATATATATATATATATATATATATATATATATATATATATATATATCAGTACTGTGTTAACAGCTTCTTGTACTGCTCCCAAGTGGCTAGAAATCAATAAAGCATGACTGAGTGCAGTTTGGCTCTTATCTTGGAAAAAAGAAAGCGTCATTCCTGAACCCCAAACTCATCCTTTACGTCTATAGATTTTTGGTCTTTATGGTCAACTGTATTCAAAGCTTGGATGAAACAACACAGGGAGTCTAAGTTCCTGAGCAACAGTGACGAGGGAACCAGGAAGTTGTCTATCTGTCTAAACATATGTAATACCTTTATAATGCCTATATGGCATCCAGAGCCAAACCAGAAATAAACAAATTGTAATCATCGAACTGGCTTCTTACTGGAGCAGGTTTAGCTGCCCGATAGCCCAGATTGTGTCTGTTGAGGCCATACTTGTTGAAGTCCCCCTGCTGGGGGAGTTCTGTTGTCACTTAACACCTCTGATTTATTATCCAGATGCTCAGTTACACAGGAGCTCAGCTCTGGGGACACTCGTCGCTGCAGTTGTGGCTATTTCCAAGCCCCCTGCTGAAACTGCAGCCCTGTGAATGTGTGATGAATGGGGATGTGTACATGTTAAGATGCAGGCAGAGCCGCAGCTCAGGCTCTCTGGACTTTGGGTTTGTTTTGACGAGTGAATGTTCATTAGGGTCCCTAAGGAGGCCATGGTTGTTGCTGTGATGCTGAAAAATCAAAACAGGATTCATTTGAGATGTGTACTCAACCTTAAAATAGATAAAAGCATTATGCTCAATAAGAGAATAGTTTTTTTAGCAGAAGAAAAAAAACCTGGGGTGGCTATTGAAAGAGTCTATAGCTGAAGAATCAATATGGATATGACGGTATCACTTATTGTGAGACCAAACATGAGCCGTGTGTTTTTGAAAGGGCAATGTTTACCCCTTTCATTGTGAATTTTGATCAGTTTTTCCATCTCTGGTGTCCATTTCAATGAACTACAGTCAAAATATTTGAACAGGTGTTTGTGATATTTTGGCAGGTCTGTGATGGAAAGGTAATAACATCCGACTGCTTTTGCTATGAGAAATAGGATGGCGTATTCATGAGTTTGGTATGTCACTATTACTGTTATAATACAGGTCCAGCAGTATGAAGTGTGACCCCCAAGTGTTAGGCTACCACACGTCCCCAGAAGAGCTATTTGTTATATCATTTACAAATCCCACCTTGATTCATGATGAGCACCTTTCTCTCATTCCAGTATTGTTGCCAGTAAAGTTGCCAGTAATATAATTGGCAATGGAAATCTATGAAAGTCAAGTTTTGCTGATGGCACGGTCAATCTTGGCCAGCTCTGGAAGAATTTGTTCTTCTCCCATTTTGGCAGAGATGCATCCTCCCCTGGCTTAAATGTTGTAGGTTTAAATTTTCCTGTTCCAATTGCAATAAATGCACTTAATTGTCCTTTAAAGCGTTGACAGCTCCACTCTGCATTAATGACCACCTTCCAAATGCCGTTGATTCATTTTTAACACATTCTAAGGTTTGGTTGGTTGGTTGCTGTCACGTGCTGTGGGTTTTTTTTTCCCCTTGTGGGAAAACAAAGAAGTGAACTGAAGTGAACCTTATTTTGATGGTAAAGGGCATAAATCTTCTATGGTTGTCCATTTTCTTTTAGATCAAGCAATTGCCATTCCAATAGGTCTGCATCATTTTCAGGCTCACCAAACTCTTCAGTGAATAAGTGAAATAGATGGAAGCACCTGCATATGTGAAGTTTCTGCACTTACATATTCAGATGTTATGGGCTGAGATAGTTAGGAATTAGTGAGTAAGTACCTTTACATCTGCTAACCAAGGCGATTTATGGTAAGGAAAAAAACAAAAACACACACTCACTCACACACACACACACACACACACACCCACACACACACACACACACACACACACACACACACACACACACACACACACACACACACACACACACACACACACTATGGATCCACTTCACGCAGCAACTCCAACCCTCCTGCTGTCTCTGCAGCACAGCCTCCTGTACCGGTCTTTTTTCAAGGCCATCAACTTCCTCTTGAATTGCTCACTAGCCATGATATAGAGCACTGGGTCCAGGCAGCTGCTGACGCTGCACATGGCCTCAAAAAACTCATAGGACGTGTAGAGAATGGTAGTGTTCGATGGCGTGACCTGGTTACGGAGCCTCATGAACACCAGGGTGATGACCATGACGTGATACGGCACAAAGGAGACCATGAACACCAGTAAAGCCGCTGCAATGAGCCGTAGTGGTTTATAACCCCGCCACTGGGCTCCCCTGTGCCTTCGACCCCTTCGGAGACGCCTCAACTCACGCACTGTCATAATGTAAAAAGCAAGCATGATGCTGAACGGTAGCAGGAAGCCGACTATTGTTCTGATAATGGTGATCACCTTGATGAAGACAAAAGGGCCCTGGATGTGATCCATACACACAGTCACATTTTCTGACCTTTGATAAGCAAAGGTCAAGAACACGTCAGGAATGGAACTCAGGACCAGCACGACCCATGTGCAGATGGAGCACAGCCTGGCTTTACCTACATCCCACCACCGGAGGGAGCTGATAGGATGCACAGTCCCAACGTAGCGGTCAAAACTAATAAGGGTGAGGAAGAGGATGCTGCCGTATATATTGATGTTGAATGAGATCTTCTTGAACTGGCAGAAGATTTGTATATCTCTGAGGTACGGCCTCTGGAGGTTGAAGTAGAGAGTAAAGGGGAGGGTGAGGATCCAGGCTGAGTCACACAGGGCCAGGTTCAGCAGGAACACATTGCTGGTGCTTGAGGTCTTCCTGAAGCAGGTGTAGTTGATGATCGCAGCCACGTTCCCTAGGATCCCCACAGGAAGGGCGAAAGTGAAGAGAACCAGGAGAACGTAGCAATACCACTGGCAGTGTTGAAACTGGCTGCAGAATGCTGTTGACTGATTCAGGAACTCCAGGAACACCTCTGGGATTTAAGGACAGAAAGAAGTCAGATTTGCTCTGGCATGTATTTTTAGTCAAATAGAAATGCATCTGAGTATTGCATTTTTAAAGTGGTACAACAGGTGGATCATAGAAAGCATAGCCCAATCAATATGTTGTTAGGGTGATACTCAAACAATTCTGGTATGATCATGTATTATGACTCATGTGAAAACCTTTAAAGCCAAGGGTTAACCCATTTTACCGATATAATATAAAAATGAGTGTAATTTACCAACATAAAGCTGCACTTCTGTTCAGGAATTCCTGTCAGCTTCATTTTTACTAGTTGTTTTTTTTAATTCAGATAACACAGGGATTTTCATCAGAATGTTTATTGTGAAGACACACTTCATCTTTTCATTCGGGAACAAACACAAGTTACTGTTTTTAACTGCTTTGCATTCACAGCGAACGGTTGATAAACCAGATTAAACAGACTGACGTGATGGCTCGGGACTAAGCTGTAGCACCAACCCCACAGCTAGCTTGATAGAGTAGCAGTTCAGTAGCAAAGACATCAGGTGATTCTTCCCTGACATCAATCGTTAAATGAAGTTATTTTTAAGAATTTTTGCTGACATATCAGAATTTCTTCACTCCCCAATATTGTATCAGACCCAAAAATCTTCATATTTTTGAATCTTCAAATGAATGATTGATGATGCCACAATACAGGAACCTTAATGTCAAATATGGATGGTTGAGGAGAAAACAAGATTTATCAGCTTAAAAAGATTTGTCACTGAATAGTTGACCCTCCATTCTTTCTGGCATTTGATATATTATCCTGTGCAGTGGCAGAGTAAAACAGTCTTTAATAAATCGCATATCGATGGCTCGGTGCTCATTCCACATAAAGGTTGAAGCGACGTGATTAATGTGACATACATGAATGATCTTTTGTGTAAATGTACAACAAAAACCCGAGGTTGCTTTTGGTTTTATCCTGCAAGTCCTGCTCTCGGAGGGAGCGTGTGAGTGAGACGTGGTCACTCGCTGTCTCTCAGGGCACACATATTTACAATAGTTGTCTCCATAATCTCCAAGCGTCACCAGGGTGTTCAGGAAGTGAATGCTAGACTGTCTGCTGCAAACAACGAAACCTAGGGACTGTTGATCTATTGCATGTGGCGCCTTACTGCACAATGGCTGCTTCTGTGTGCTCTTACTCAGAGGGAGTGTATTCATTTTGTCCAGCTGAGCAGATTTAGTACAATTCAGTCGGAGCGCATTTTAACCTAAACCAATGTCAACCTGACAGTGTTGACTTAAGTTTTAATATTCTGCTTCCTGAAGATAGTGTTAAAATTGTGTGACGTTAAGTATGAGTACGATGAATGTCTTTACACTGCACGCTGTTATTAACCTTAAAAAAAATCGCACTGTTCAGTAGACCTTATACTACTTAGAGAAATATGTAATCCATCCATCCATCCATCGTCATCTTCCACTTATTCCTACACATTAAGGGTCGCGGGGGGGCTGGAGCCTATCCCAGCGTCAACGGGCGAGAGTTGGGGTACACCCTGGACAGGTCGCCAGTCCATCGCAGGGCCAACATAGAGAGACGAACAACCATTCACACTCACATTCATACCTACGGTCAATTTAGAGTATCAATCAGCCTAGTCCCCAATTGCATGTTTTTGGACGGTGGGAGGAAGCCGGAGTACCAGAGAGAACCCACGCAGACATGGGGAGAACATGCAAACTACACACAGAAAGATCCCGTGCCTGAGCCGGGACTCGAACCCAGAACCTTCTTGCTGTGAGGCCACAGTGCTAACCACTGCACCACCGTACAGCCCAAATATGTAATCTTTTGTGGGAATAAACTTAATTGCCATTTTTCCAGAACCAGCTAAGAATATACTCTTCTCCCCCGTGTGTGTGCTGAGACCCCCAGAGGCCACCATGAGTGGCGGTGGAACGGTAGATTACCATACCTCGAACAATTGGCGGTGGATTGGGACGTGAACGCACCTCTACCTTGCCTGCTCAGCTTCCAAATACTTTGGTTCCTCTTAAATGTCTCATTCTCTCTTAAAGAAATGGCCATGATTAGTAGTAGCAATCATATAATAGAGTAAGTTTTCAACAAATATTTTGTATTTTGAGGTGTTGCGTTAGGGTTAAGTAGCTGTGCCCTATCAGAAGCGATGTATGTGATTCTAATATTACGATACCTTGTAATTTTATTGTCATGTTTAGAACATATTCCATGTGTTGTGTACGCGTTGTTCAGGCTAAGACTGTTTTGTGGAAACATGTATTTGATGCCTTTTGAATGAGGTACTATGTAACATCCCCGTACACAACCAATCTAAGCTAATTAGCAATCAGCCGGTCTCCGTGGGTCTCAGCTCTCTCCTGCACACACAGGGGAGAGAGTGGGATCCGTCTCATCGTCTAGCTATGGGGAGGATGGCAAATGAGTGGATCCCCTAAAAAGTTGGTGGGTTCTTTTCCAGTGAAGCTTGTCAAGAACAAAAGAGCTAAAACAGGAGATAAAATGAAATCAAGAGGTTGTAGCTTCTCAATTGAAAGTTTAACAAAGCTAATGTAAAATTTCTTGGTCCTCATGATAGATAAGTGCATCATTGCCAATATTTAGATTGAATTGTACTCACCTCCTTTTGTTATGTCCGACCTGTTAATATTGAAGAATCGTATCATAATGACTACAGCCAGCGATCACATCTCAGGTCTCCTTCACTCTTCCTCTGGTAGCAAGTGGTCTGGAGCTGTCGCTGCACTGACTCACCTGTGAGACGTGCGTGCGTGTGTGCGCATCAGCAGAGGGTGAATCACAATTCCCGTGAAACATGTAAAATACATAATTGCTTTCCAAGTGCGCCAGTGCACATGGAAAACCGACGGCCACTGTTAGTTTTTACTGTGTCTTTTGTCTATTTGTCTCCTTATCTGCTGCGTATTCCTTGAGTGGATTATTGCTCGAAATCTAATGATTTATAATCTCAGTACTGAGCGTAGTCTTGTTCGTATATAGACAAGCAGGCCTAAGGAAAACAGTTTGACAGGCTGAGATAAGGAGGATCTGGAGGGAATCAAATGGAACTGAAAAGGCTCTTGACCCTCTGGTTCTTTAACTCTGTCTTCTGTCTTGTGTCCTGCCTTTGACTTGCACCTGCACACATTTTATGAATTCCAACAGTTTAGTCGGAAATGGATGGCATTGTGTCTTTGCAGACACCCTGCTATAGAAAGACCACTGCCTTGGGAGCCTCGTGCCATTATTTTGTATTGAAGATGTCCAAACAGTACACTCTTCCCTGATTTTTTTTCTCTGATCAGTTGAACCTATTTAGGAGTTTTTGTGGGAACAAACCAAAAGCATCTGCTCGCCTACTCTGCTCAATCTGTCATTATTTCTGACAGAGGTAGGCTGTTGAAGCTCTAAAAATGGCTACACCTACATTCTCAGGAGTAATACACAAAACACAAATTCAGATGAAATTAACCAGAACCCAACTTGCACAAAAAAAAAGAAGAAAAAAAAGAAAACGACGCGACACTTCAAGGCAATTTAATACAAATGATGCTAGGGATGGGAATCTTTTGGCTCATCTCACTTTTTTAATTTTTAATGTTGGGGTCCTGATTTGATGAAGAACTAATTTTGACTCAAAACAACTTGTGTCATGAAAGTGATGTCTTCAGCAGAGGAGATAAGTCTCTCTCTTTCCTGCGCTTCTTTTTTTCGCCTCAGTTGGTTTGATGTTGAGTCATTAAATCAAAACCTGCTTGCAACAGCAGTTTTTGAAGATGATTGACAAGAAACACTCTATTGGGGTGCTGCACTGCCCTCGTTGAATTCCACCTCTTTCTGTCTTTCTTTCGACAGCAGATTCTTGACTAACATTTAGGCCATTTATTTTTGGAATTTGTAATTTAATTCAAAATCACCGGAGATAAGAATCAGGATTCTTCTGTGACACAGCATTCTGTGTTAACCTTTATAAGTGAATCCCTCTCTTGACTCCCAGAGAGAGGGAGAGAGGGATTCAGTCACAAGAAGCTCTCCTCAGCAGGGGCTGGGGGCTGTCACTCAGTACTGACTGCCAGGGCTCTGCTGCGTTTTCTGACACCTGCCAGGCAGCGCTCTGCTGTATGTTCTCGTGTCACCACTAGATGGAGACACAGCTCTGTGTGTGATTTTCATTTGGGGATTAAAAAAGATGGGCATGATTTGAAGGCAAAAAAAGGAAATAGTTGCCCTTAAATAAACCTGTCTTTATTAATGTTCAAAAAATGGTGCATGACTTGATGTGCCTGGATGTGCTTCCTGTGCAGGTGCAGAGTAAAAAGTCTCCCTGTCTCTGTGCAGTTGTCGTGTCCATGAGTTGTATCCTGCTGGGATGAGCTCAAGGAATCCCTCCTTATTGAGGTCCTCTGCTGTCAGGTGATACAGTGACTCAAACAGCTTGGCTGAATAGTCTTGAATTACCTCCCAGTTAAATCCTGCCCAAATAGGCTGTGAGACGGCTGCTCGCTAGCGCTGTCTGCTGCTTTAAAAGTCAGATCTGCCGATACACACTGTGCACCTACATCGAAGGCAGGGGTCATTGGAACTGGAAGCAATTAAGTTCACCCATGCAAGTGAATTCAATTATGCAACTGTGATGAGCCCTGAAATACCACAGAGCAAGACGTATGGTCTGGCATCCCACTAGCCAGCGTTGGTTGTGCTAACTTGACAAATGTTGAGATTAAGTATTACATCCAGAGCTTCAAGTTCTCCTCTTTGAGCTTCACTAAAACCAAAGTTTACATGAAGCTAGTTCATTTTGTAAGACACAAAAGGGATTTTAAAACGATACCAACTTATTCATTATAACAGCAGTTTAAGTCAATAAAGATCCTCCTCACCATAGGAATTGTAACAGCTTTGTTTTTATGTGGGTATCAGAAAAAAACTATAAAGTGAGGAGGCTGAGATTGAACAGCATGTAAAACTATTGTACAGTAAACCAGCCAAGCAGTAATGGAAAAATAAATGGAGCATTCTGCTTCTCTGTCTTTGTGGTTCCGTGTGTGCGTGTGCGTGTGTGTGTGCGCGCGCGAGCACATAGAAACACAATGAGCTCTCTGAGGAGCTGTAACTCAAAGGGACACTGAGCTTGAGGAGAAAGAAAAAAACAAAACAAAGAGCTGTTCCTGGGAAGATGGCCGCTTCTGGCACCAGATCACAGCTTGCAGAGTCAATGCGGAGGGAGAGCCTGGAACAGAATGTGTGAGCAATATATAAAGTAGAGGAAATGCAGGTGAAGAGCCAAAGCTTAGTGGAGGATCTCTTCAATATACTGTAGATATCGTAAACCTGAAGCACTTGACTGGGGTTCAGCCTGGAACTGCTCACGCTGGATTGGTTAATTGTGATATTTGTGCCCACATTACCAGCCTTGCCAACATAATGTTACAGTTCCACAAACAAGTCTTCATTGGCATTGTACATGTTTCATCTTTTATATTTAAGCCATCCTCTACAGCTTTAATGTGTGTGTGTGTGTGTGTGTGTGTGTGTGTGTGTGTGTGTGTGCGCGTGTGTGTGCGCGTGCGTGCGTGCGTGCGTGCGTGCGTGCGTGTGTGGGACTCAGGTCAGGAACACCAACAGGAGTATCAACCTTGTCAGGGGCAGCCATTTTGAGCATTTCTACCAGTGACTTTTTCTCCCTCGCGTGTCTGATTAGCTCTCCACCAGTGAAGCACATAAGTATCCGATGAAGCGAGATTGCCACTCATATAGACTTTCACTTTCATTAGCTTGTAGAGGGGAGCCGTGGTTTCTCCCAGGAGTAACATCAAGGCATTGCACTGGTGCTGCACAACCCACTGTCTCTCACTTTGGAAAGTGAGCATGGGTGTTAGACAGGAGATATAAATCAAAGTTAAGTTAAATCAAACATGAGTGTTTGTTTGAACAAACTGCCAAGAATTGATTGACATGTGGCTTCAAGGCTGTTTTTCCTCTGCCAGATAGCAAAATTTTGACTGTTACCTGATAGCATCAATCAGTTCAGATTCCTAGCATGCTACCGTCCTACTGGGCTGCCTTACAGATGTTTTGGTTCAGCCCTGCTCAAAAAAGTCAAGCAGTAAAGTGAGGTTACTGTTATCACAGCAGTACCTGTACTAAGAAGCACAAACACCCAAAGCAGACTACAGCTAACATGCAGCAGCAGAGAGCATTTTTGAGTACAAATATATCAGCACAGCTCAAACCTCACACAGGAAGCAGTGATTTGGAGACTCTGGGCAAAATGCAGACATAGATAATGATATCTAAAATAGTTAACTGACCACAGCTGATGTGGACACTGACTTTTTGTTGCTGTTTTATTTTTTGCCAATATTTTGTTCATCTTTATTTCAATTTTTATGCCATCCATCCACCCACTCATCCATCCAGTCATGGGGGGGGCTGGAGCCTCTCCCATCAGCTTTCAGGCGATAGCCGGGGTTCACCCTGGACAGGTCGCCAGTCCATCGCAGGACTGGCACATGTAGACAGACAACCATTCACACTCACAGCCACACCTACAGTCAATTTAGAGTATCAATCAGCCTCGTCCCCTCTTGGTGTCTTTGGACTGTGGGAGGAAGCTGGAGTACCAGAGAGAACCCACACAGGAACAGGGAGAACATGGAGACTCCACACAGAAAGATCCCGTGCTCCAGCTGGGGCTTGAACCTGGAACCTTCTTGCTGTGAGGTGACAGTGCTGACCACTGCACCACCGTGCCGCCACTTTTAATGCCATGGTAACAAAAAGAAAACCCATCATGAGAACTAAACCAACTATTTGATGTCTTTTCACATCAACACATAAACTTTGGCCACTGACATTTATGGAAGGCAACTTATTTGCTGATTATATTCAACTGGAATGTATTGACAGATACCAATACAAGGCTGATAAACATGTGAGTCCCTTAATATTTGTAATTGTAGGAATGCAAATCTTAGAATACTACCGTGATGGCATCGTTGCGATGATATCTGGGACATCAACTTGGAATTCTAGCATAAGAACACAGAAACTTGCACTGGGAGCTGGAGGCAAGGAAGACATTTACAAGGAAAAGAGTTTGCATGATACAAAAGGATCTTGTATTCTGGGAGGTTGAACTTCTACGGGAATAACAATCAGGCTACATTAGTCATGCATCAGTTTGGGCTGTTCTTTAAAATGTCTCTAGTAAGTGATTCAGCTTTCTGAAAGAACAAATCTAACCCTTTAGAATTTTTTTATCGGATTTAAATGTGTGTATAAAATCATAATTGACCCAGGTCTGCTGGATGGTAATCGACACCTGCAATGTCGGGGATAGATCAAGGACTCTACCAGCTGCTGTGCAATTACATTATGCATACCTAATTGCATCACACATGTTATTTTTCAGATCTCACACTAATTTACTCTTATTAATTCTTTTTCATCTCCCGCTGACCGCAGAATCCCCAGAATTATTGCTATCATTTGTCATCTGGAGCAGCTAAATAAACAACGTTCTGCCATTATATTTTTAGAAAGCCACAAGAAAGTCACGAGTTTAATGCACCAACTCTTTCCAGTGTACAACAGTCTTATCAGAACCTGTTGTTTTCAAGAGTTCTACTCAGCACCACCACTAGAGGACAAGCTTGTGTGATTATGTATTCTAGGCAGAAGGTTGCGTATCTGAATCAATCTCATGCTCTGCCAGAGAGATATTTCTCCATAATTTGATTCTGAGCCAGGACTGTATAAAAGAAAACGCCACAGGTCACAAATGTTTGAATAATTTTCTCTAATCAAGCAGAACTCACATCATGAGACACAAGTGAGCATCAAATCCTGACAGTCTGATGTCCGCCCGATGCATGAAATGAAGCACGTTTTGCGTTAAGGTTGATGATGATGTAGTGACTACAGAAATTTCCCCAATTACGCTGATGTTGGGATGTGACACCTCAAAGTGGTCTTTTATCTTAATTTTAGAGCCTAAAGGGCACATGTCTGATGGAGTAGGACATTATTGATCTCTGTGACGAATTTATTTACTTTCATCTCTGCTTCCTGGCCATACATGTTGACATGCTGTTTGAACCTTCACTGACGGTACTGTCCTTGTCATGCTCCCTTTAGGTCGATACCTGCGCCTGAAAATGTTCCGTGAAGATCATGGCTCCTGGATGACTATGTTCTTCAGCACCATCCTCTTCCTCTTCATCGTCTCACACATCTACAATCTCTTCCTGCTGATGGCTGGGAGCATGGAGTAAGCCATTCAATATCTTTCTCTTGCCACTTTCCCCTCTTTCCCTGCCTCCATTTGTCAGAGCCACTGTACGCTCCCCTTTGGCTGCTGTGATTGATCTAAATGTCTTGCCTGAACAGAGACTCGATACCAGTCTGATTAATCAGCCCGGACTTTAAATAAAAGGTAGGGCAGGCAGGGGGGATGGTGGTTAATCCTGAAAGATCACCTTCCGCAGCCACACTTACTCTTCCTTGGTCTTGCCTTTATTTTTTTGTCCAAAATTCAGTTTGTGACTGAGTTTTTACTCCTGCAGCTCGGCTTTACCTGCTAAGGCACCAGTGCACACAGCAGACCTTGACACCCACACATCAAGCCGGTGACAGGAATCCGTTTATGCATTTGCAATGTGTCTGTCTAGAGGAAGGAAAACATGCCCTTGAAGGCAGCCGGCCAGGCACGAGGTCGCAGCCAGGTGATTTACCAGTTTGTGTGTTTGGGTTGTAAAAAAACAAAAACAGCGAGGCAGGTGTCTATTCAGGTCCAAGCTGTCAAGAGGAAAGCCAGGGCCGTCATAGGATCTGTCCATATAATGTTGCTTCTCCATATCAACAACAAGCATCAACTCTCCGTGAGGTACAGGCAGATGAAGGCTATTAGCTAGCAGGCAAGGTGTTTGTCTATGACCAGAGGGATGAGTTTGTATAATCAGTCCATCTGTCACTCCGGCCGGTGCGGTGACACCGGCATCCATCTTGTTCTTGCTCTCTAGTTGGCTGAGAAAAGGAAACGAATGGCTGAGCAGAGGGGCAGGTCCACTGAGACGAGGAATGGTGCTTGCTCAGGGAAAAGTTACATTTACAGTCGCAAATCTGTCACAAAGAGGGTTCATCTCCTCCCAGATGCAGAAAAAAGGGTCGCTTTTAAGACTGTCGTGGGATTTAAAATGTCAGGAATGTTTCACCAGAATTACAGTTTTTTGATTGACGTAACATTTTTATATTGTAGCTGCATCAGTTGTCCAGATATACAAACTACAAACCAAAACAGCCCCTTAAATGATTAAACTGGCTGACAACAGTTCAACTCATCCATAAATTGCCCTGGATGAGTGTTTGACACTGCAGAGCTCTGCTTTCAAAGACAGGTGGTGCTGTTGTAAAGCCAGTGAACCCGGCGCTGACAAGACACCTGGTGGCTTTCGGTACACCCCCCAATCCTGTACCTCTTTGCCACTTTTTTTTTTCTGCCCCTGCTCCAGCAGTGTGTCCGTTGAGGACCTGGGCCCTGCCAAAAACCATTAGTGTTCACATCTCTGTAAGAGCAAGGTTCACACTCGGTAGCTGGAATGCAGCTGAGAGATTGAAAAGGTGATGGAGGCTGGGAGGGGGAGCGAGTGGGAGTGCTTCAGCCCTGCCGATGCAGTGAAACTTAAGTCTTTTGATCTATGTCCAAGCCCTATTTGCATCGTCCACCCAGTCCTCCAACCACTCCCTTATCCCGCAGCGAAGCTGTTTTAGTTTTCTCTGTGCCAGCACAAAGAAAAAGTACAATGCCTTTGTGGCTGCAGCTGCCCCTTTGTACGAATGAACACTGTTTTGTCTTTTCATGTGTGCTAAAGAAACAAGCCACTGTGATGTATTGTTACTTCAAGTGCTTCTAAAAAGGTATGTGTTTTGGCATGAGATCGCTGGCTTTGACATCTAGCCATGATGGTGCACTGCAGGGGATGCTCTTCTGGTGGTTAGACAGGGCAACCCACACACACACACACACACACCGCATATTGTTCATGTCTCACACCTCACTCAAGGTAGCTGTTGGAGCATTTATGTGGCAGAGAGTGTGAGTGTGTGATGCAGGAGGGGTTTAGCGTCTGTCTCCCTGCTGTCTCCCTGACCTGATGCTTCATGCTGCCTGTGCCCTTCATCATTAATATGCTTTCATTTTCTCTGACCTAACAGTTGGTCTGGAGCTGGGTTTAATTAAAACCACATTCACAAGAAAAGGAGATAAAATGCACCACGAGGACATAAAACAATCATTGAAAGCATTTATTCATGATTTGTGAAATGCATTCATCAAAGCCATTATTGCTCTGTTCTGAGATTTCCAAGCTCTGTAATCTTGCTCATGTCCGCAATGTGTTAACCAGTGTTATTAGCAGCCACTTGTGGGTCATCAGCTATCAACCTGTTACCTGGCTTATGTCATATCAGGGGAAAAAAAGCCATTTCATCCTGGCTCCCTGGGAGCTGTAATCCACATCTGGGCTATTTGCATTTTAATGTAACTGTCAGATTGGGGGGGCTGTTTGTGTGAAACCAGTGGCGTGTTACCGCCCAGGGAGTTTAACGGGCTTCATGAATGTACTGTTACGCCACACAGTCATTGCACCATCTTACAGTGCCATTACCAGCCAAAATCAGCCCCTAATTAGGTGGTGTTATTTAATTAAGACGGCCCAATGCGCGGCATACACATTAATCATGACTAATTTAGAGGAAGGGGGTGGGAAAATAGGAGATTGAGGAGGGACGGAAGGAGGGGAGTATGTGTGGATCTAATGGGAAGTTGTTGTGGAATGCGTACATTAAAGCTATTAAATGACATATACTTCTTCTGAACATGAAATGATGAGAGGATGTTTGGATGGAAGGGAGCCTGAGCAGTGAGAACATGCAGCAGAGGATGACGTGAGCTGCAGCTGGTATTTATCTATGGTGAGGAGGAAGAGGAAGAGGGAGGGAGGGAGGGAGGGAGGGAGGGAGGGAGGGATGTGGGATTTGACGAGAGCGACACCCTGCACGGGATTAGAACCCATCATATGAGGGTATTTGCCTTTGTTTACCATGATCCTTTGTGCTGCATGCATGCTCGTCCTCCTCGTCTGTCTGTTTGCTTGTCTGTCTCTAAGCTGGAGTAATACCATAGACAAACGGATTTAAAGGGCTGAATAAATAGTGTGTTACGGTATGTAGATGCCTCCTGTTGCATGGAATCACACATGGGTTCTATGATCTGTCATTTCTTAGATCCAAATTGTTTATTTTCCACTGACAGAGCTCCCTTACAGATATAAGACTGATGGCTTCTGCCACAAATATGGAAGGGGGATCATGTGCTTAACATAAAGTTACAGTCTCTTTCTCAAACTGCCCCTGACACAGTCTCTCTGTTTAAGAGCACAAATTGCAAGTTTCACCGCAATGTGATCCAATGATTATTCTTTTGCCAAACAATTTCTCAGAAAAAAACATGTTTTTGCCTTTAAAATACTGGGGTGACGTAAGTAAGTAAAATGGATAATTCCACACATTGCTTGTGTGTGTCCTTGTCAAAGATGCACCATATTATTATTTGGGTTACAAAACGCAATGTCATTTAATCTAACAGCATATGATATGTTGTCATATATTAATATCTGGAATATATACAAAGCTGCTCATAAAATAAGATTGACATTCGGTACACTTTTTCAGACGTTAATGACTTTGTATTTAGGATCATATACCCTCCTCTAGTCTAGATGTGTTTGACTGTAATGTTGTACATTTGGGAGTGTTTCAAACACCAACCAGCTTCAGAGCATCAGAGCTAAAAATGAGATATTTACAAGGAAGAATACCACCAGAGATGCTTGGGAAGAAGTTTTATTTCCCTTCATGATCACAACAAGTTTCACAATTCCTGTTTCTACTGGAGAGAGTGATGTTTGTCCCCGAGCTTTTTGCATTTATGATCCCTACCTGAAAGAGAGAGGCTTCGCTCAGCTGGGAGTGTGACTTCTGTTAGTACGTTCGCTTTAACACTTCAGCATGTTCAAAGTGCAGACCTTGCCAGAGGACTCCGAGGACAGTGTGGAAAAAAAGGATCATTCAATTATTGTAAATGATGTATAAATCGGACTTGGTGATATGAATTATGAACAATACAACAATTGTAAACTTTTATGACTAGTATGTGTGTGTGTGTGTGTGTGTGTGTGTGTGTGTGTGTGTGTGTGTGTGTGTTTTATAGTCGGTAATTTAATTCTTCAAAAAGGGAAAATCAGCACACACACACACACACACACATATCACTTAAGATGACTGCTTTTTTTGTCTCTGTGTAAAATGTTATATTGATATATGAATAGTAGTTAATGAATGCAACCACTGCGGAAAACATTCCTTGAATTAGCTGAAATGAGCAAGATAAACTTTCTAAATGGTTGTATTGCTGGTTTCAATATTTTCAGTTTCTGCCCCAGTCTGTCAGGACTTAATATCATTATGAGTTATAACAAAGCATTAGTTCATCCTCACCCCAAAACATCTGCTTTTATACCTTCAGTGGTTGCTGTAAGAGAAATTTTCTGATGCGACAAAAGTTCAATGAACTCTGACGTTCTGAATCATTTTCTGTAGCTCTAAACAAAATTTTTAGAAGGTGCTACTGCATTCCTAGGTAGTATTGCCTTATTAAAGCAATGGTATGAACATAACGGTAGGTTTTATTAACTGGATATGTAAACCTTTCCCATTTTTAAATCGCAAATGCCTTTGATTTCATATAAATTGTTCTATATTTGTGTTCCTCACGCTGCCTCTCTCATACGTTCACACACCCACATCTATTTTTTGAGTATATCTCCTGCTGTCTTTCACACTCCTACACATGCACATTATGTTGGTGTTTCAAAAAATGACTCATTACATATTTAACAAGTGATCTGTTAGCGTTCAGCTCTCCCTCCCTAGTAATTTTCCCTTGTCTCAGAATACCTCTAAAAGCAAAACAAAACAGTGTTCAATTAGAAGCAGTAAGGTCAGTCATTTCCTCTCTGATTATATTATCCGGCTGTTTTCTGGGACGGAGAGGAGGGACGTCAGTGGTGCAGTAAGGTCCTCGTCATACGTCACTGTCACGTACGGAGAAACAGCAGCAGTTGCAAACAATGAACATCATAACCTTGACGGCTGCTTGTGTCCGCAGGGAATGTGTGCATATACATATCCAGTATATTGTGACTGTATGTGGGAGGTGGAGAGGGATATTTGCAGCAGGACGTGTGCGTGTGTGTAGCTGTGTTTGTGTGTAATACCACACAGCTACACTACATGCAGGCTTTGCCTCCTTATGCTTTGCAATAGCTGTTCATTTCTGGTAATGTTTCAAGGATATTTTCACATAATATTCTGCATTATATTACCAATCTTTCAAAAACGCCACCTCATAGAGGATGTCCTGACATTCCTGTGATGTACCACACACGAGCCCTTGTCCCTCTAGATCGGTGTGGTTCTGGAGGCCGTGCCGTTCAAGGTTTTTTTTTTTTTTTTTTCAACTTTGGTTCGGATGGAGGATGTTGCACAATCCGCTCCAGCAGTCACATGCCTAGCAGAGCTGTCAGGTGTGCAAACAACATAGCTCAGCCGTCCGTACGCAGATTAGATATTTGAAACCAAATCCAAAACTAAATTCATGCGTTTCATTGGGTCACACGCAGGGTATGTGATAACAGTATATGTATATGGGGGAATGTCTTCATCAAACACTGACAAAAAAATTCTTGGTGAAAATGCTCGTAATGGTTCAGAATAAGATTTGCAAACAGGCACAGGCTCCGTTCCCCGTTAGTGGGAAAGGCCTTACAGTGAAGCACCTTTTTTTTTTTTTTTTTTTTTAAACTGTCAAAACAGTTTTAGGCATTTAAAACAACTCGATATGCTTCTACGCAGGCATGTTTTCAGCTTCTCTGCACTGAACTAATCTGTTATTCCTGTGACGGAGTTAGCTCAACAGTTGAGGTTCCTCTTGACTGCCCGGACTGCTGCTGGATTTACTATCGCCCTCTTAATTTTCTGTGTTGGAGCATGAGAGCAACTCTAAAAATGAATCCTTTGCATCCCTGTCAGATTTTCATTTTCGCATGCAGACAACCATCACTCATTTTCTTGACTGACGGACTGACATATGCGTAGCCGGATATGAGGACTAAGCTGTGAACCTGACAGATAGTAATCTAAAAACAGGATGCGTGCGTGTACCCTTGCGCCAGGGCCTCCAGTGAGTGTACTGCTAGGGTGGTAGTTTGGATGTTAAGGCTCTCCATATTGAAGCATACACACAGATCTTGTTTTCTAATGGAAAGCTAATGGGGGGAATGAAGGGCCTGATACAGTGGTGTCAGGGATATTGCCCGATGGTATTCACGCCCACTCCTGAGCCAGAAGATGATAAGAACTAAAGGACTCAATCTCGAGCCAGTTTAATACAATACGTGGGCTGATTCTTCGCTTAGTGATGAATTGAGATTGAGGTGTTAAGTTGCCTTGGGAGATGGTTTCACGATAGTGAAGAGAGTGTGTATTGACAGCTTTATGCTCCCTGGTAACTACTGCTGCTGAGTGTTGTATACTGTAAATATGACATCAGGTACTGTAGTGCACAAGGAACACGACAGGTAATGCATTTCAATGTGGAGCCAGCCAAGGTCGCAATTTAATGTTCTGAATGAGTCCTGCCTTAACAGGGCAGAGGAGGTCACGGCAGAAGCCCCCGTTACTTCATCACTGGTGGTCTGACAGATAAAACAAGTTTATACAGCCAGTTTGATGGCATATACGTCCAAGTGGACAGTAAAAAAATTCATAGAAATCAGGGTGTTTGATGACTCAGAGTGGTGAAAGCTCTCTCAGCATGTGGTTTTATAGCTTTAATTCTAAGTGCTCCCTTGGGGCTTTGAAATCCTGGAGTTGCGCCTTTGACAAAAACTAAAATGAAATCATAAAACGCTTCTTTTTAATTGATAAATATGTTGAAGTCAAGAGACTGCTTTTTTAATAGCAAAGTATGACACTGTGAAAGTGTTTTGGGGACTGTTTTGCAGTGTGGTGCGCTGTTAATGAAATTAGAAATTCAAAACGGGGGGGGGGTGGCTTTTACTGGTTTCGATTTACATAAGGCATCTGAACAGGGCCCTCTCATTAATATGTTTCTTTCATAGTATTCTAGTATGGTTTGATGTAATTACTTTTTGTCAGTACAAATAACATCATTGGCCTGACACATCTCGTCCTTGAGGAAGGCGCCGAACTCGAGCTGAAGGTAATTTGTCGTCACCGATTAAAACCTGGATATTTTTCAATTATTCCTTCGATCGTGAAGTCTGACAAAATACATGAAGTGGTTTTAAAAAAAAAAAAAAATTGCCTACCGCTTTAATTTCGTGATTACCAAGAAGCATTTTTTTCTTCATTGTTTTACACAAGGTGATTTAGTGGTAATAAAAGGTTGTTGTTGTTGTTTTTTTTTGTGAAACACTTTCTCTCACTAAAATTGGAGAAAAAAAAAAACCCTCAATATAAATGCATGTAGATGTGCAATTCTGCTTTTAATTTGCTCTACGTTTATTTGACCGTGACGCTGTTACGCAATAGTTTTCATAGTGTGATCGATGACGACTCTTTAGAACACATCCTACTCTTCTTCACTGGTAAAAACACCGCTTCAGTAACAATATCTCAGTGCTTGCAGCGATTCAATTTGATAGCATCATTTTTTTCCTGCATAATGCAGAACACATTCAAGGAAAAAGCGTGGTACATAATAATTCATAATGGAGTTCTATTATGATATTTGTTACATTCCCCTTGAAAAACTAGATGGCACATCTGAAGAGACTTCTCCTAACTAATAAATGTATTTGCACTTCTGTTATATGTTTGTCACTGTCAGCACAGGTTTGCTGGGTGTAGTAACTGTGACGTGAGGATGATGAGCGATAGCTTGCAATTACAATTGAACAGACAAGAAAGCTATCATCAAAGTCCCAGGCTTCATCAAGATGAAATCAGATGGGAGAGATATTCTAGTCACACTGTTTAACAGACACATAAACGGCTTCAGCCCAAAGAGAAGCAAAGAAAAATGATCTTGCAGATGAACACTTCATTGTAATAATTAAAATGTCTTTTAGCGTTTAATGTCAAACAGGGGCAACGTCCAAACTCATGACTTTATAACTCTGTGCCCTCTATAGCGCAAAATTTTAATTTCCTCCATGCAAGGGAACAAGACTTTGAAAGCTATTGAAATGCCCTTGAATATTATGACGGAACAAGTGTGGTAAACCTGATAACGTTCCACAGAGGGTCAAAGCTGGCTGAGCCGCCACTGCTGGCACTGACACTGCCACTGGCTCTGCGATTAAGCCACGGGAGCCATTTTGGGGCTGATTATTCATGGTGCTACTGTACTGATGTTCCACTACACTGAATTCTCTCATTAGGCCAACCGGCTCTAAAGGCCATTAAATTTTCAGTCAGCATGAATAAGTCAGAGAGTTCTTCCTCTGATCATGCAGTGCCCAAACTCATCATAGGTGCTCTGCAACACAGAGCAGGGGTTGCTCAATTAAATATGTGAAAAGGCCAGGGGTTGGTGGCAGGGTAGGTTTGTTTTTTTAGATTTAAAGCCTAGCATGTGGTGCCAGACAGCATTTCCAGAAGTATCGATTAGAATTTTGCTGTGAGTAAATGACTCCCAATGGGATCTCCTTGGTAACTGGAGCAGCGGCGAGCCACAGAATGTCTACCTGACTTAATGCAGATATAAATCGCCATTCCAATCAAGGCTGTTTTATTTGCGGACTGAAGCAAGGCCATACGTCACTTGCGGTACTTCACGTTGCCATCAATAAAATCCCGTCACATCCGTTGAATGCACGCTCCATTGATGACATATGATTTAGAATGTTTCCTCCCAGCGAGGGTATTTCTCAATTCTGTAAACAGGTGGCGTTTTGGGTCACCACTGGTTGCCCCAGTTAATCATGGTAGCTGTATATCACCAATGAGCATTTATTATGCCTTTTAGTCATGGGCTCATACATAATGTGACAGGGCACGAGCAATTAGCATTCATTAAAAATGAATACCTACTAAAGCCGCTATGTTAACTAATAGCTTAAAAGGATCATCCCCCTCTGCTTTTTATTTTGACTTGTCTGACAACCGCTCATTTACACTGTGAGCAAGTGGAACTCGTAATGCAATCAGCTCAAAGATGACATGAAAATGAACCATCATGGGGAGACATATATGAAGGAAATGAACTACACACAAGCAAGGTTGCAAGCGAAATTTTCCGAAGCCCTCTGTGCAATAGAAAATATTGTTATTGCTGTTTGCTGGCGGCCAGAAAATGACCGGGGAAAACAAAGACGAATGGAGCCATTGACTTCAAATACAACCCCTTGAAAGCACAGCCAGAGTCCTATCCATCGCCATGTATTATATTCATGAGTGTGACCTGTGGGGGGTGACACCACGCAGGAGGGGGAGGTGATAGGCGCCCACCTGCTCCACTCAGCCTCTAAGACACTGGCTGCCAGGAGATCAAACAGTCTTCCCCACTCCCCTCTGTTCTCCTTTCTCAACGGCACAAGTCTCATATAGGAGGAGGCTGACCCACTTCCCCCCCCCTTCCTGCGCTATTACCTGGAGAAAATGGAGTGATGTAGTGTGCGAGTGTGTTGGGTGGGTTGGTGAGTTTGTGCAGCTGAATAAAAGCTTCTCATCTTCAGTTGCAGTGCAGAGATGAAGGAGCAACTGGGACTCCAAAGAAAGCGTGTCATTTCTCATCAGATACTGTTGCATATGAGATTGTTTCTCTAATGGGGTGTCTTGGCCTCGTCGATGTTGTACTCACTCAGATCCAGAGTGTTCGCTGGAGGGATCTCATTGGGATGGCAGTGTTGGTTTGAAATCAACTAGACACGAGACAAATTTGCCAAACAAATGGATCATTTGCCAAACACTGCAGGACCAAATGAAAGCGTTGATACAGCATGAATTCCATTGTGCTGGCATAAATTGTTGACAATCCTCAGGGCTTTATGGAAGGTAGAGCCATCGCTCATTGTTTTCACAGGATTAGATTGATATTGATTGGCTCTGACAGCTAGCATCATGATACTTAGCAGCAGTGACCACTTTTCTCTCTCACCCTCTGCTAACTCTCCCTCTGTTGTCTCTTTTTGTCTTGCGTTCTTCCTCGTCCTCCTGCCTTTACCACCATCCGAACATATGCTATATTATCTATTAATATATCACCTTCATTTTTGGCCCTATTGGTTTCCAGACCTCACATGGTGACAGAGTACATGGGCATCAGAAATGAGAGCTTCATGAAGATTGCTGCCGTGGGGACGTGGATGGGAGACTTTGTCACTGCTTGGATGGTGAGATACATTTTATTCTTCACGTTAGAAGATTTTGTTTTTTTTAGATATCAAGCTTACATTTACAAGAGAAAGGGGTCGACATTTACATCCCTGAAGTCGTTGTGTAATAAAAAAGGTGGAATCACGCAGACACGCAATGATTTTGCTCCAGAGTATCGTCAATCATTTCATTGATGGATGATATTCCTGAAGGTGATTTCTCACAATTGATTGTCCTGTGATTTTTTTTTTCAGCAAAAATCATTTCCATGTTGTCAACACTGAAGCCTCAAGTGACAGAACTCCCGCAGCCTCATTTTAGATCCATACCACTGAAGAGCCTACAATTTCAGACACCACAGTCGACTAACATACAAAATGTGAGCTGAATGGTTTTAGAAATAAGGGGTTCTGTTCCAGAAAAAAAAAGAGATTTATTTTTGACTCAAAACGTTTAATCACAAACAAGATTGTGCATTTTTTCCATTACCATGACTTGGAAGATCTTAGTGCCAATAAAGGTTGTCCAGTTGCTCCAGGCACTGTGGAATTTAATGTGTGCTCTGACTTCTTGTGTCCCCCGACACACCGGCTCCCCCTGGAACTCCTGTTGTTGTACTAATTAAGGACTAGGGAAGGGTCACTGCAAATCAATATGAAGTTGTTCTGAGGGATCACTCTTATCCTTTGATGAAACCGTTCTATCCTGATGTGAGCGCTCTTCTCCTCTCTTGTGATGGAAGGTCCTGTTCCTTTCAAAAACAAGAGTTGCGTTCCTTCTGACAAAATCTACTTTTCCACCACTTCGTTTTCTAGGCAAAGAATTTAACCATCATGTGGCCATCTCAGAAAAGCCTGTAGTTGTCTGATGGGATGATGTGAACGCAGCATTAGTTTGATTAAAATTCAACCAAGTCTGACCATGGCGAGCTAACTGAGTGGCTGAAGTTCTTTCAAGGCCTCTACCAGATGATAAAGATTTAAAGACAGCATTGAGGCATCCATTATTTTCTTTTCTTGGGTGTGTTAAACATCACAGCCTTGCATGGCCACACTTTTAGCAATGTTTTTATCTAACGTGTTTTATTAGGGATGGTAAAATCCTATTTATGACCATATAAAACGAAGAGATGGTGTTGCACTCATCTCAATTCTCGGTCAGGTGTATCTTTGCTCGTAGTTACAGCCCTCTGCCCATCCAGCTCACTCTGCTAACAAATCCTTAGAGTGATGATCCGATCTAAGGACAGTGAGAGCAAAATAGGAATGTACAGAGTATATCAAAGGAGAAACCTTCCTCTGTTAATTTGTCAACATAAAGAGAGGAGGAGTGCTCCAGCGGGAGTGGACTACCTGTGGTGGGAGGAGTGGGGCTCTGACACAGGGGTGCACACCGCTAAGACAACTTGACAAGCTCCCTCACCGGTCACATTAGTATTCTACAGTACATACTGCAGAGAAGGGGGGGGTTGGAGAGGAGGAGGAGAGGAGGGGGAGTAGCGAGGTAAGGGGAAACAAACAGAGGTGAAGGGGAAATGTAGAAGTCTGGTTGGAAGTGAGACGCCGGGATGCAGAGAGTGAGAAGGTGAATTAGGAAGGCAGAGATGTGTGTGCAGGAAACAGACCGTTGGGCCATGGCAAAGTGCTGATTCTAGACATTTGCTCTCAAGGTTTTTTTTTTTATATTCAATTAATTCAACAAGGCTCTTTAAAGATGACCTCTGTGTCTCCTCTGCATAACAGAATTAATGTGCATCTTCACTGGATGAGTGGACAGGAATTGTCTGTTTTGTGCAGTGCTGCGATGCCAGAAACATCTCTCTGTCTGCCTGATGCAAACCCTTCTCACAACTTATGCTACAGAATCTGCAGTAAAGCGCTTTATTGATTAATTGACCTTGAGTCTGCAACAGCTCCACACAAAGAATACTGTGAGATTCTATACTCAAGTGCGAAGTGCAGTCTGGTAAAACTCAGCACAGGTGCTGGTTAAATTCTTTAAATGAGTTTGGCAATGTGAAAACATAACATAACCAACTGATGAAGGCAGTGGGAATACAGGTACAACGGCACGATTAGTAATGAAGCAAGGACGTATTTATTGACAGTGATCAGACATGAGATAATATCATAAAAATCGGATGTGTTGTTGTGTTTTTCCTTTTTTTCTTTATTTTTTTAGAACATCTCACCAAAGGACTACTGTTAAAGCACTGGCACATTTACAGAAACGATCAGTGTGTGTTGTCTTCATAAAAAAATGAAGTGAAACGCTTGCTTTTATTTAAGCACAGTTGAAATTGTATTCATTATCCATTATTAAACATCAGGGCTGCTACAATTCTTTTTAACATCGATTTAACCTGTCTGTTGGTTTCATAAGTCAATGAATAATCTATGAAATTATAAGATGGTACACGAGGGTAAAGAACACATGATGCTACTGAAAAATTAAACACGCCATAGTCAATTAAGTGACTTTTGAATAGGATTGTGTTACATAACAGCCTCCACTCTGAAGAAGAATTCATGAAAGAGTTTGGAAACTGGTTTCAAAAACTTGGTCCCGGTCAGCCAGAACTAAGTGATTTGTTGCTTGCCTTGCAGCCAAATGTAGAATTTCATACTAAAAGTGTTGGATGAATGTGGAGGCGTGGCAGGGCGGCAGGGCCATCGAGTAATCGCAGTAATCAAATAGTTTCTGGTTTGATTCCTGCCTTCTTCAGCATGTCAAAGTTTCCTTAAGCAGGATACTGAGCTCCTAATTTCCTTCCTAGAACCCATCTGTGTGTGTGTGTGTGTGTGTGTGTGTGTGTGTGTGTGTGTGTGTGTGAGAGAGAGAGAGAGAGAGAGAGAGACCCCTCCACCTACAGTATGCTAAGGGTTAATGCGTGTGTGTGTGTGTGTGTGTGTGTGTGTGAGAGAGAGAGAGCGAGAGAGAGAGACCCCTCCACCTACAGTATGCTAAGGGTTAATACGTGAGTGTGTGTGTGTGAGAGAGAGAGAGAGAGAAAGACCCCTCCACCTACAGTATGCTAAGGGTTAATGCGTGTGTGTGTGTGTGTGTGTGTGTGTGTGTGTGTACTTGTTTGTGGGTGAATGTGTTTCAGAATGCTTCAGTCACTTTAACACCAGGGCTTTTTGAAGGCATTAAGGTTCTTTCACGTCAAACTGGGAAACCTTTTTTCATGTTGAAAAAGTAAAGACTAACCTAGCCAAAACTAGCCACCTTCATGGTGTCACTGACATGTCAACATTTCTGAGAGTTAGTGATTGATGTCGCTCTGTACTGTACAGTAAATATAATGTTACAGCCATCGCTTAGCTGTGCTCTGGAAGCAGGGAATGAGAAACTGCTTCATAATCTTATGGGAAAAAAAAGAAGAAGAAATAATTTGTTGTGAGAAGTTAAGGATTTTGTTGCCAGTGGACAGAGCCTGGCCAGCGGTTAGCTGTTTCCAACCTAAACAGTCTTACGAGTCAACTTCTTTAAACATGCATTTTGATCTCTGCAGGTAACAGATATGATGCTTCAGGATCAGCACTACCCAGGCTGGGGCAAAGCTGCCAGAAGGTTCTGGAAACAAGGCAATAACAGGATTGTTCTCTTCTGGTATGTTGATGTGTGTCTGCATGAATTTTTTTTTTTTTTTTTTAACATTTGTTTTTTAAATTTCTTTAGCTAACGGCTTGCAAAATTCTAAATCTCTGTATTCCATAATTCTCCCTAGATGTATGTGCATATGCAATATTTGTGGGTTATGTAGTCACTCAACACCCGTTGCAGGGTTACAAGCAGTCAATAGCTGTGTTAATGTTCCCTCGCTCGGTGTCAGCACCTTTTAATTAGATGAACAGGGTGAAAATCGATGGACACAGCAAGGTCGTGGGCCAAACAGTAGCCCTGCCTTTTACTTGTCGTCCCACAAGCTGTGACCCTTAAATAACTGCTAAACAAATGCTGCAAACCATGTCTGTTATGGCCATTACTGGGGGGCCCAGTCGAATGGCTCCCTCTTTAGATGTATTACAACACCAGTACACGGTTGCGTTGGTGCTCATTCACCAAAGTGCCTCAGTGCTGTCAGTCAAATACGACATGCTTCTCTAGTGGTTCATTTTCGGGTCAAAGTGAGAAGTGAAGGACATGTGGAGCAGAGGATACAGTTGAAACGGTTTGACATGTGCTTGACGTGCACACAGCACACAATGAGCTCAAGATATAGATAACTCCGGCTTAGAGGACAGACGCATTGTTCAACACGCCTCCTCACAGAATTGATTCACCTGTGATTACAATGCAAGCAAAGGGATGCTTCTGTGACTTTTTCTGCAGCCCTTCATTTTATTGATGGATACCCTGACTTGCACTGGCACGATCAATGCCTGATTTAACAAGCTCCTGTTTGAGAATCAGCTGTTGAAATTTGATTGAAATGTGTTGTATCCTGTCAATACGCATGGAAGGGTCATGGCGATTTTTCAGGCCATGCAGGGGAAACAAATCCGACTTGGAACTGTATAAATGCTCTAAATGCATCTCCATAACTGTTAAAATTGGATAAGAACTGGCGTTCGCTATCTGCAATGCAGCCAGCCTATGTGTGGCGTGAGAATACACAGAGCAGCACAGTAATCACTGGGTGACATTGAGACAAAATACACAGTGGAGAATAATACTAGCCTTTGTCAGTGTACAACTCTGAGATATTTTCCAGTGAATGCAGAGTTGCAGCAATATGGCAAACAAAATACAGTGTGAAGGAACACAGAACAAAACTAGATAGAACTCAGAGAGCGTATACCTCTGACAAAGCAAACGCCCGACCTGGGGCACCTCTGGGAGCCGGCCCTCACACCCCTGCACACATCGTTCCGTAAAATGAAAGGACGGTGAAACCTGATCATATTTGGATTCATGAATTTGCAAACTTACGTGTGCACCGTGGTGTAAATATCAATTCCTGCATCCACTAGGTGGCGCTAGAGAACACATGTTGGTGTATATCAACATCAACACAACACAGTGTAAGTCTTGGAGATGAATTGACCTTGTTACATCAGGATTTCTTCCTGTCACCACCAAGTGTCGCCATGACTGATCTGCTCCAAACTTAATGGGTTCTCCCCTGACACATACCCCTCCAAGTCTGGTTGGTATCAGCTTCATCGTCTAGGGGCAATCCTCAAGACTCTGACTGTGACAGACAAATGGCGCTGTAAACATCTTTGGTGGACATAAAACTCACTCCATGCAGGTAAATTACATATTTTAGCTCATGTTAGATATGGAAATGTATAGAAATATCTATGCAGCACACACACACAATTGTCTTCTATGCTCATTCATCTTCTGGGAAGCTTTATTTGTTGCCATTTTTCAAACCCAGGTTGTTGTTCAATACCTTATTGAGTCAGTGAAGAGAAAAGAAAAACGCCTGATTTATGTTTTTTTTCATTTGAGCGTGAGAACTGTTTGTCTTCTAAGATAAACCGTATTAACTGTGCTTTACTTAAATGCTTGTTTCAGTGTTTTTCAAGATGTGGTAGGTTTCTAATGTGCGTCATTCATAAATCTCATCGTCCTGCTTCTCCCCATCTCATCCCCCCCCCCCCCTTCATGCTCTCCTCTATTCTCCTGTAGGACAGTGCTCATCTCTCTGACGTCAGTGGTGGTTCTGGTCATCAGCACTGACTGGATCAGCTGGGACAACCTGAACCGAGGCTTCCTGCCCAGCGATGAGGTCTCCAGAGCCTTCCTGGCCTCCTTCATCTTGGTGTTCGACCTTCTCATTGTCATGCAGGTAGACCGCTCCCCTGTGGCCAATTAAAAAAACAGGAGCTGGGACATGTCTTGGCTTCCTCCGCTACCCATCTTGCCAGTTCCCCTTACTCCCCTCCCTCACTATTCATCAATGGGGCACTGCGGCACAGTGCAGCGAGAGGGGTGTTTGATCACTCTCAGTTGGCATGGACACAAATGCATGCACGTACACCCCCCAACATACTGTATATGTGTGTGTGTGTGTGTGTGTGTGTGTGTGTGTGTGTGTATATATATATATATGTAACCTCAAACTGTTGTTTACGCCTTTACATCTCCTCTCTTCCATCTTCACTCCTCAGCCACGAACTCACCTTTTCCTCCCTCGTGAGCTTGGTGTATTTTCTTTAATGATGAGTCACGCAAGTGGAGTTTTTCTCACTTTCTGTTTTCCTCCTCTTTATTCCCCCAACAAAAACTTTCCACCAGGGAGTGTACATCAATAAAGCCTGTCAGTGGTACATGAATATGCAAATGTGTTTGTCTGGGCAAAAAAAACAAAAAAACAACAACACATATTACTGAGGATAAAGAAAAAAGGTGAAGGAGAGGTTTTCTGTTTCTGTTCCACATCAGTGGCCCAGGAGCCAGGCCAGTCGTGTGTGTGGTTTGACTCAGAGCCTAATTCAACACCGCTCCTCCAAATGGATATTGGACATGTTTCACTGGAACAGAGGACATGTTGTAAGACTAATATTTGGTCTCCCCTAAATGTACGTCTCTAAGCTGTTGATTATGCTGATCACGATGAGGCAGCAGTTGCATCTTCAGTGGCTACAAATTGAACAACTGCTGGCAAGAACACCATTCTAACTCCCACGGTAATACACATTAGAACAACTGCATCACTAAAATTGATTTCTACACTTATGTATTGAAACAATTCATTGTTTTAAGGAGAATTTTTAGCTGCTCTGGCCAGTAATTACTTCACACGGTGGTGTTTTTCTTATTCATTTAGCCAATAATTGTGATTATGCAGATATACAGAAACAGCTCAGCATAGATCTTCCATCGATGCTGGGGTATGCTGAGGCCAGCTTTTCCAGTTTCCTACTTCCAGGCACAGACCTGATGTGACATGAAGGTTACACTGTGGTGATGGGAAGGTCGAGCCAGGTTTGGGTTGGGAAGGTTCAGATAAGCTTAGACAGTAGTGATAACCCATTGATTAGTGGCTTCACGGAGCTTTTCACATCATCAGCATTAGCTGATGTCTGCAGTTATGAGGCTGACGAACAAATCGTGCGCTCACTGTGACATTTTTTGTTTCATTTGGATGCATTTATTTATAAATGACTGCTGGGAGAGACATGCTAATAAGTGCACAAAATATAATATGATTAAAAGATAATTCCAACAGGAACATCAGTGATAAATGTTCAATAGATATTGTGTCTTATTGCTGTTGTATTAAACTGTGGTTTATCAGCAAGAAAAAAAACAACAAAGATATTTGCAATATCAGCCATCCACATTCCAGCTCTCTCTATATCGGTATTGACAGCCGAAACAGAAATATTCACGCCGCACTACTAGAAAACACAGGTTCAGGCGGTGTTTCCAGTTTGTTCTTTATAATTTACTCCAAACACTGTCAGCGTTACACTCGACTGTTCATTACCACTCCAGTTTGTCTTCCACTCTCCTCATCATTCTTTGTCTCAAACATGCACGAGCTGCACAGATGAAGCACCAGAGGTTGCAGATCCTCTAATGCCCTGAAATAATCTGTATTACTAATCCATAAAGTAGCCTACATCTAAGTAGTGTCTCTGCACCTGAAAGACTGTAATTTATAGCCGGAATAAAATATATTCCAAGTGCATTTTGATCAAAAAGAAGAGACTGCCCCTGACAATATGGCCGGGTTCATCAAACAAAAATATTTAGAACTGGACACAGGCAGTCGATGAAGGTTCTCAGTCATCCAGGTCACGGGACCTCTCACACCTGCAACTCTCCACCAGTTCTAGAACTGAAGAAGCCTTTTGGATTCGAGGCAAAGCATCTGGAAACAATCCAGTTGACCAAGACACAGCCCTTGGGATCAGCTAAGGCTAAAGTGAGCCAATAAAGTAAAGTTGATTGGACCCAAATTACTACACGCCCCCAAGTGCAGGATGAGTCGTCAAACATTTGAATGATTTTACAGGAAGAGAAACACAGGAGTTGTGGTTTAAAAAAAATACTTTAGTGCTGATTTTTTTCACATATTTGTCATATATCAAGAGATAAAAGAAGAACTGACACAACACTAAAATGCAGAAATGGATTTTTCATTCCATGGCAGAAACCATGACCTGTGCATCACTCCCTACACAGTATGACATCTCTTTTGACTAGCTGAGCCGTCCTGGGCCTGTAAATCCATCTGACTTTAACATGGCGGTTTATCATCTCCCACTTGCAGGGATTTGTTTATGACAGGCCCTCCTCATTTCTGCGCATTGTAAAGCAAACAGTTATTTATGAGTCGAGTTCACCTGCACCGTGACGGGGCCCGAGCACTGGCAGCTGTCTCCAGGTTCCAGCGCTGAGTCAATAAAAAAGCATCTGACTGAGCCTTTGGTACAGCTTCATTCACCTCCATCTTGGGGCAGAGGCAGCTATTGTTAATCTATAATCTATAGCTAATCCTCCCTGAGAAAAGATGGCTTCTGGTGTTCTCAAACTAATTAATGCCCCATTTAATGACCTGTCTGGATTTGCCTCCAAGCTGGGTCTTACTTTTTATAGTTTTGTGTATGATTATGCTGTTTTTCCCCGCTGAATGTCAGATTTCTCTTTTTGTGCATGTGCGTATTTAAATATGTGGTTGATATACTGACGTTCTGTGAGTTCACTGCTCCGATCTTTGTGGTAGAGACTCATTATTTTGTCGGAGGGCGGTACATTGTTTAAATGCCATGCTTATTAGTGCCCTAGCAACAGATACTACAGCAATGAAAGAGGAGAGGAAGACTTAATTGATATCAAGGGGGGCATCCCCAAGCTGTTCTACAGCTCAGAGATATTGGAGACTTTGGGATCACATGAGCACATAGTGAATTTAAACATGCAATCCCGAGTCTCCTAGTCTCCCGAGTCTATTTTACATTTGCCATGCCTTGATTCCCATTATTTGCACTTGGTCCACACAGTTAAGATTCACTCTGCAATCTCCCATGTCTGTTGGTGCTATAGAAACAGATACAGTGGAAGATACAGTGGAAGAACAGCGGAGGCCTTAATTGATATCTAGAGGAGCATCACCAAGCTGCTAAACAGCTCAGTTATACTGGCATGGTAGACCAATGTGGGCGTACTGTGAGTTCAAACGTGGTAGTAATAGCGTACAAATAACAGGAGAATATGGCTAAAGAGAAAACAACTGACATCAGGAGTCTGTTTGTTCTCCGTTAATGAGATGACAAAAGCAAATTTTCCAGATGATCAAGGTAGATAAGTAGAAAGGAAACCATTTATAAAGTCCCTGTGAATGACTTTCATTAGCTGCATCCGTTAGCCATTTTTCAGGTCTATATTGGACTTATTTTTGCACACTTCCTCACCTTCCTATTGCATGCTTATTTACTGGTGTATATATTGTCTTTCATTTACATTCTGATGCTCTATTTTGCTATTTCTCCATTTATAGCCCGAATAAAGAATGATTTTATCTGATCATAACGTTTTATGATATACTTTTAGTTAGATTAAGTTACTAAACCTTTCAGATACTGAGGGACTTTCTAATTGAGGTATTTTGACATAACGTCACGTATAACTCTTCTGGATTTTGACGCAGTAGAAAGATTGATCAGTTTTCAAACTGCAGAAGGGGTTGAACCTTCCTTTTTTTCTGTGTAATCCTTATTAATTCAGTTTATAATGAAAACGCAGTCCAGGTATTATACATTTTCCTATGATCCCTATATTTGTTTTAACCAGAATCCTTTCTTATTCACTTAAACAGACTATAGATTTTTTTTCATTTAAAGTTTTGTATCCAGCACCAGATGTCACAAAGTTCTTATAGATCTAGAGCACATCATCCATCGTAGAGAACAGTTGACTTGACACAACAGAAAAAGCCATAACCATGAAATTATTAGTACCATCTGTGGCTTTTAGACATGAATGGCTTCTAACTGTTCTTAAAATTTATAAATTTATGTCTCTAATTTCTGATTTATGTTCTTTGTTTTTTATTTCTGTGTGGATCTCATCCAAAGTTGAGGCCGCTCACTACATAGAAAGCCACCAAACATGACAACTTACGAGCATAAAAGATCCGAGCGATATCAGCAGGGTATAGGCAGCTTCTAAACGTCAGTGTGGGGCTTTTGAAGTGTTGAAATCCCAGCGACATTTGTCTCTAAAAGCCTGTAAACACTCAGTGCGCTGTGGTCGAGCTGCAGCAGCTGGCACCGTGTTTGACCTCCAGTCCGTCTACAAGAGACTCCACAGAGACATAATATCAGCTCGTATGAGAAAGTTCAGCCAAGTTCTCCAAATCCAATAAAGCAGGGAACAGGGTTGACATTCGTTACGTCAAATTGTTTATTCAAATGTGGTCCTCTACAGTACCGCCGTTAACCCAAGTTAATATGGTGTCTGCACATGTTGTGTTTGTGTGTGTGTGTGTGTGTGTGTGTGCTTTTCAGGACTGGGAGTTCCCTCACTTCATGGGTGACCTGGATATGAATCTACCAGGAATGTCAACCACGCACGTGAAGGTCAAGCTTCCTGTCTGCAAGCGGATCTTTAAAGAGGAGTACCACATTCATATCACAGGTACAGGCGGCTCAGCTGCTGCATACAAACTACTGGGGCACTGCAGGGAGGATGTCAAGCTTTCCTCAGTAGGTACCTATACATTCAGACCTAAAAATGCTCAGGAAAAACAATGGCATTTTTGCAAATGACCTCTGAATATCTGAGGGTTTTCATAGGTACTTGATGGAAATATGAACTTTTGCTAAAGCCTTTATTTCTTAGGCTCCGTAGCAGGGCTGCCTGGAGTGGGGTGTGTGAACCAAAATTGGCCAGAATCAGTGTTTCCCACCAGATGTTAAAAACAAAATGCAAACATGCCGCGACTGCTTTGACGGTTAAACCAGAGCAATATTTCATCAATCGTGTGCAGCTGTGGCAGCACGCAGGTGCCTCCGCTGACCTCGCTTCTTGTTTCCTCGTGATACATCTCTCATCATCGTTCTCTTCATCCTCATGTTCTCAGCCAGCGAGTATATTTGCCATTCGAGATCACCCTCCCTCAGTTTTCCCCCCACTGCAGACAGTGACTCACTACCATCAAGAGACGGCGAAACCAATGTTCCTGCTCTAAATGTTCTGCTGTTCAAACACTCAGTGACTCGTGGAAGGTTGTTAACCCTAATGTATTGCATATCCATTAAGCAGTATGGAAATGGCTCCAAGTCTACGTGATTGGTTTAACTAAAAGCTTATTAGCAGCATATCTCAGGGAGAGGAAGGGAGTGGTGTCACGTATACGCGGCGAGACATCTGCCTATCAGTCAGCCTGGGGAGAAGGCTGTCTCATGGTAATGCTGTGATTAGAAGCTACTGTAGAAGGGAGTAGCACCTGCAAATGGATCCATGTGTCTTAGCCATAAGCAAAGGGAGATTTATTTATTAATTTTTTGTTGTCTTGTTTTCTTTTTTATAAATGAAAGTGACAGCTTATCTGTAGCGTCTGACTCTGCCCTCTAAATCTTGTTTGGCTTGCATTGTACATCACTCAGCTTGTCGGGTAAATTATCTGCGTGCATGTTCATTCCTTGCTTGTCGGTCGAAGATGAAATCTAATAAAAACGTGCCTTCTTCCAGGTAAGTGGTTCAACTACGGTATCATCTTCCTCGTGCTGATATTGGACCTCAACATGTGGAAGAACCAGATCTTCTACAAACCCTACGAGTACGGTCAGTATGTCGGCCCCGGTGAGAAGATCTACACAGTGGAAGAGCCAGACACGCTCAGGAACTTCAACCACAGCACGCTAACCTATGAGTGGCGCTCCACCAACATAGACCCCAGCACCAACCAGACCTACGTGGAGCAGGATATGTTCCTGCACAGCCGCTACATCGGCGCCAGCTTAGACGTCAAGTGCCTGGCTTTCATCCCAAGCCTGGCGGCGTTTGTGCTCTTTGGGTTTTTCATCTGGTTGTTTGGGCGATTTCAGGACAGCGAGACCTTCACAGAAAATCAAGACAAGACTTATGAGAGGATAAAGAGGAAGTCGCCGTCGGAGTACAGCAAGGAAATGGGTGTGACGCCGGAGGAAATGCACGTGACCATGACCGACAGTCTGAAGCGATCGGGAACACCCATGCTTCTCTCAGTGGATGGAGGACAGTTCGGAGCGACGCCCTCGACTAACTCAACCATTTCCATGGAAACCCAGGAGACACATCCGAGCATTGTGATTGACAGCACAGCCAAGGAGGAGGAGCCAGCAGTCTCTTTTGATGTCCACAAACTATCTCCTTAACTTTGAGGCGAGACAGCTGCGGTGGACTGAAGTTCCTCAAGAGCTTGAGTTTTTGCTTTGTGAGGTCGAGTTCTAACAGCAGAGGGATCAATTGACGTGATCCCTGAGCCACTCCTGTGGGCTACTGCATTCTACTTAAATATATTTTTCTAAACTATCTTTCTAAATGCCTCTAAAAACACCAATTCTGATAACAAGCAAATCTTTTAATGCAAACTTGTTCTGGTGCTTGCTTGGATTTTGCATTTTCATAGTCAAACTTTGTCATGGTAAAACTATTTTGGTGCCTATATCTGAGGCGTATTTCACAACAGCGCAGTCAGCTGGATTTTCTTGTATCACACCAGTGTTACAGCTGCAGTAGTGCCTTGATATTCCTCAAAACCTGACAGTCTATGCTACTATAGGCAACAAAATGGATGATGTCCTATTTAAAGTCTTATATCTTAAAGTCATACATCTTATGAGCAAGTGTTACCTTGTTTGACTTTTCATTTATTCTCTCGTGGCTTCTCTTACTCGATGTGCAATTCACACGTATCATTCCTGTTGAAACGGCGTGATCATAAATCTCGAAGTACACTGATGATGTATTCATGTACCCTCACTTAACACTAGATGAAGAGGTAATAAGTGCAGTCAGCACACATGAAATAGCAAACCAACAAGCCACCTCATGATTACTGCCCACCAAATCTGCGTTTACCTGCGTCTGATGTTTGTCTGGCTGTTTCTCTGACTGTTAGCGGGATTATTCAAGGACTGGCAAGTCCATTTTCACCGAACCTAGAGATAGGCGAGGGCCAAGGATTACATTTTGGGGCTGATCTGTAACAAAGAAAACTGCATTATTTTTACATTGGCCTTTGCAGAGATGTTGGCTGTACAGTGTCCTTCCAGCTACGTGGCTGTTGGCATCTGGAATGAATAGCTGGATGTGACCTTGAAACTGAAGTGCAGGTGAGGCTGCTGCTCCAAAGCTCAGGGCTTCTTTGTGTCTGCATTAAGCATAAAGATGTTGGAAGTCATAGTTAATGCATGATTATCTGTTTATTTATTTGAGAAATGATCTGACTGTATAAAATCCTGATTTCAAACACAGAAATCTACAGCATTTATCCGATGTAACTGTCTGAAGAAGTCTGCGCTTTTACTTAGTTTCTGTAATGTATAAATGCTAAATGATGTGCGACTAAAACCACTTTTCTTCTCTCCAAAGAACCCACTAACAAATGGCTTTGGTCTGCATCGGGGAAAACGTGTAATTGGAGTTCTATCCCAGGTCAGATGACCCTGCAGTAGAAACGGGTATTTATAGGTTCCTGCGAGATGATATGACACATTTAACTTTTTGTCATCTCAGCAACAAATTCAACCTGCCTGTGTTCAAGAAGCGATGTGTTGTCATTCTGTTGGTGTTAGGTTTGACAAATAGCCTGGAGATATAAAATAGTAACCACAGAAACGCCGTCACTGCCGTCCACGACTTTTTATTCCCCCAGTTTCCCAGCATGATTGTGACATTGAGCGTTGCCCTCCAGTAACAAAAGTGGAAAGAAAGAAAAGTGTGTGTGAAAGAGGTCAGCTGGCTTCTTTTTTAGAAGGTTTAAGAAACTCACACATCCACTAGAAAAAGTGTATATTTGTATTTTTTCATTCGTTTGTTCCATTTCAGCTCAGAACTAAAGGAAGCAAAAATGCCAAATAATACAGAATTGTATGTACAGAATATAAAGTGATGTTGCACAGCAAAATATCCTAATTACAGCGTAAAATAGATGTGCCACGATGTAATGTACTCTTACATCACACTGCAAAATGCACTCCAACGTAGTACAATATCCTGGAATATTATTTCCACTTATTTTCAGTAATATTTAAAAGGTTCAGTAGTCACCGACTAGCATTGACTTAATTATAGACATTTGAAATGTTAAAGATTTTCATTTGTTTGATAGAATTTTGAATTGTTCAGTCATTTTCACTTGAATTAAACATTGATTAACAAGTAAAATAATCGAATTAATAAAGCATTGATTTGAAAATGAGGATATTCTGCGCAACAAAATCTGTATTTGACATATTTGATGTGCCATTTGTGTCACACTCTGTGTCATGATTAATTTGTTCCAGCAGGAGCTCTGATTGGCTGAACTCTAGTCGCCACTAGCAGCCAGCCAATCCAATCTCTGATATAAAAAAAGACAGCAAATGGCCCATGACGTTCATTTCAGCTTATTGGATGCAGACTTTACTCATTTTACCAATAAAAATATGTATATTTGATTGTTTGCATTTAGGTGAATCCGTGTGTGTGTTTGTGTGTGTGTGTGTGTGTGTATGCGAGTGTACGTGTGTGCATGCGGTGTCTGTTGGTGTGTTTTCTACTTCATGATGCATACTTGTGTGTGTGTTTTCTACTTTGTGATGAGTGTGTGTATGTGTGTGTGTGTGTGTGTGTGTGTGTGTGTGTGTGTGTGTGTGTCTGCATGTGTGTGTGCGTGCATGTGCAGTGGAAGCTTGTCAAGTGTTTGCTGCTACACTTGTTTTCAACAAAGGCCATTCTGTGAAGGGGTCAATTAATTTAGCATAATTTGTTTGCAGCTCCTGTTTCTTTGTTTCTTTTCACTGTGAAGTTCTCTGAAGATGTTGGATTTGAGTGTTACATCAAAGGGCAGAACCTCTCTGGACCTGACCAGGCCCCAACATGTTTGCGATGTATTGTTTGTAGGTTAAAAGTGACAGTTTCTTCTTGACACTAAACTGACACTTTGCATTGGTTCCCGTTTGTGCGTTTTTAACGCGGAGGATACCTCCTGTTTGCTCTGTGTTCCATGTGTCCGCTGAACCTTGTGTTACCAATAAATGAATACATTTGTTATACATGCCTGATGCTGTTATTTTGTTTTGACCACTTTGTTGGACTCAATAACGTAATAATTTTCTTGAACAAGGTTACTGATCTCGAAATGGGATTCCCAGCAGGAAAAGTTTTTCTATATGCTAGGGAGACGGTTGCCAAGCAACAGCACAGGTCAAGCTTCGTGCAGCTGCTGACCCAATTAATATGGGCGATATGAGAAATAATGATAGTATCTTCACAAGGACACTTGAATATGTTGCCTGCCTACACACGACAACCCGCCTCAGATTAGCGTGACTCCAGCTAAGGGGCTGCTGGTTTGATTTATGCCAGCGGGAAAACAATTTGAATTTGTTTGATGTTTTGTTCCTGGGCAGGATATTTTTACAGGAAATGTATATTTGTCAATGAACTAAACTGATCGCAGACCCTTAAGACAGATCCTCTCCAAGAGTCACATGGTAATCTGAGATGATTAATGAGAAAAAACAAAGGAACTGTAGTCGATTCATTTCTAACCTTCTTTTCTTTTTCCTTCTCTCTGTTTTTGAATTTTTTTGGATGAATATTATATTTGACACAAATATCATAATGCCCAGATGATGATGAATCCTTAATGAATCCAAGTTTTCCTTGAGCACCACTGTGGAATTCATGTGTGGATGTGAGTGAAATGAAAGATGGAGCCTCTCTGACTTTCCCAGCCAGCGTAACTGTCAGGTCAGAATGATTCTTTATCCATCAACCTCACTGATTCTTTGTGTTTAATACCAAAGAAACAAACCAGGCAGACACAAACCAATAATGTAATCCTAAAGTATGACGTATTTCTTCCTCCAACCCAACCAGGAAAAATATCTAACTTATCATGTTGTTAAATTACACAAATGCACCGTTCAGGTTAATGGCAGCTGGTGTTAAATTCGTCAGCACCCTGGCAGAGGTATGGCCAAGCCTAGCTACAGGGGAAACTTAAAAAGCATTTTTAAAGTCTCCATACATGCAAGTTTTATGTCTCCTTTGAAAAGAATAACAGTCCAGCTTCCTAAATAAGATCTCAGCCTCAAAATCTCCAGCCCCCAAGGCGAAACCGCCCTGTTATATGGATCCGAGACATAGAAGAACATCGTAAACATCACAAGCAAGCTGCAGAGTTCCATGAATCGCTACCTAAAACATCAACTGACAAAAGAACCAGTGGTACAGCTAAAAAGGGAGAAAGCAGAGCTGGATTGGTTCTACTCTGAAGAAGAGGAAGCAATAACTGAACAGGCACTGACATGGAAACCACAAGGCAGGAGGGAGAGACCCAGAAAACACCTGGAGAAGAAGCAGAGATCAGGAAGTGTAGCAGCAGGAGCAGAGGAAGGTAGTGAATCATCTGTGGCTAAGTAGGTCAACAGAAACAACAGTTATGGATCTCTGCCCATTAAATCTGTAGCCTGGTGTCAGCCCACATCTGACCCAGAGGTGCAGCAAAGATGGCTGCCGAGTGGTGACACAAACCAGAAGCTCTACTGGTGAACTGCCTCATGTGCGATGAAAAGAGTCCACAGGTTTGCAAAGTTGGAAACCCTTGTCTTATTGTTGACACATCTGTTGTTCCATCTCAAAAGTATTCAGCGCAATTTCATCCACAACACTGTGAATCACCGCCAGCTGTCATTTACACCTAATGAGCACGTCAGCTGGACTCTTTTCATACTATATATGAAAACTACTCTGTGTATGAAAAGCAAGCAGCCTTAGGAGCACCTGAGGTCTCACGAATGCCTGATGTTTGTCTGGGAAAATACTGTATCTCATTGCCAGGGAGTATTAGCTGTTTGACTGAGGCCTCTCCGAGTCTGCCATTGGGCTGAGAAATGAGATATTGATTTTTGGAGCACCATGCAGTAATTGAGAGAACACATCAAAACCTAAGTTTCAGAAATGTTTGTGAGGTGTTGGAGCCCGATGCCTATGTTGTGTTACCGGTGTATTGACTTATTCCTCACTGCTGTGGATACATTTGTGTTGGTAGAATTCCAAATAGATTGACTTTTCTTTTTTTCTTTGTGAAGGTTCTTTTCATATGTTCTTTTCTTTTCTTTTTGAATTCAAACTTGAAACAATTCACATTATTAACCATCCTACCACTGAAGAGACAGAAAAGCAAACCTACGGTATTGTTTTTACAGCTTCATATAAAGCAGGAAAAATCCCCCACAGGAGAGCATCCACAGCTACAGATCAACTGGAGTCTCTACTGTCTTGGAGCCATCCTTCAATTAGATCAGTGTATCATGTCGTGGCGTGGGCCCATCATTCCGCGCTGACAGCTCCATGACACCCAAAGACTTTGTGAAATTTACCAGCGTAGTCAGCTGCTGCCAGCTAGCAGGTTTCCTTTCAGTTCTCTCGCTGAACAGAAGATGTTCTCTGTCCCCAGTGGCCACAAGAAGAATAAAATTCATCTCCAGTTCTGTCTGCAGGTTTCTGGTCAGAGACGAATATGTGGTGCTTTTAGATAGATTTCTCAACACATCCGATAGCCGGCCGGGGTTGAGTTGTTCAGCTTGGCATCTTTTTCCATCCATTTATTTTTAAAAAATGGACTTTTGTCAGGGGATGACAATGAGGAGTCGTCTGGTAGTAACATTCTTTTTATACTTTTTTCTTTTCCTTCTCTAAGGAAAAAACTTATTTAAAATTGAAGATGAAGTGAGTTAAGTATGAAAAGTAACTCAAGTTTGTAAATGATAACATTGCTGATAATTCTGAGAATTTAACCATTTCTAAAGCCACTCATTCTCAAAATGTTTAGAATTAAAAAAAAAAAAGTTTGATTGAAAGCTGGGAATCTGACTTATTTTTAATTAAACTACATTTTTTTCATGTTTTTTTACTTTCTTGATTGTGTTCCACAGCACAAAATATTCTTTCAACAAAATATGTCGAAGAATCTCATCATTATTTTCATTCAGCTCTCCTACTTTTAAATGATATATCATGTTCATAAATAAGGAGGTTTATATTTTAAATTGAGCATTAATGAGCGTTGTGTGAACTCGTTTGGAAAGGGTTCACATCCATAAGCAATGTTCATCTGTATGAAAATGGGGACGCAATAGAGCTTTAAATGGAGGTAAAATCAATAAAAATGCTTTATTCGCTAGCAGTCAGACGATTATGACGGCCTAAATAAAGCAGTAGGTTACACTGCTGTGAATCTGTTCATTAAATGGAGGAAATCCCGTACATTTCAGCTGCAGTTGAACACAAAGCCATAAAACACCATGGGATTGTAGAGCATTTGCTCTTGTCTGGATGTTTGTTTATATACTGACAAATGTGACGAGTCAAAGGGACTTCCCTTCTGGCTGATGCGGCTCTATACGTATGTGCATTCTGCCGGTCCTGCAAGGAGACAGAGTTTATGTTGCAACCAAGCAGTGGAGTGAATTTTGTGGACCAATTACACCCGTTTGAAGAATGTAAGGTCATTGAACTGAAAATGAACTGAAAATGAAAAAAATATTTAAAAAAAAAGAAATTTATAGCATGATAGTATCCCCCCCCCCCCCCAAAAGAAAAAAAAAATCAATTTCCATTCTATTCTGAGGTCAAACTTTTCTCCTGTGCCTTGCTTCAGCAGCTACGATGAAGTGTGTGGTCATTAATGGTGAATATAGGACAGGCAGTGAAGTGGACTCCCTGTGGGTCCAGGCATCTGTTGCAGAGGGTTCAGCACTGCCATGGAAAATTGGACATTTAGGAGCCAGCTGGAGGACCAGTCTGCCCTGCTGCGCCACTACCACTCAGGTGCCCAGTGGCTCCATGCCACCACCAGCTAGAAGCCACTGGACCAAAGCAGGCCAGATGGTGCCCTCGCCAACCTGTGAGCAGCCACTGTGAACTGTCCACTGTCCGCTGCCCTATTACTCAACTCAAGGAGGAGCTGGGAGTCATGATAACCTGAGGTGAAAACTTTTTTTTTCCAGAGATGCAGAAAAAGTGAGGCAGGGTATTGCGCACACGTGTGTGTGTGTGTGTGTGTGTGTGTGTGTGTATGTATGTATGTGTTTGTGTGAATATAAATGGACCCCATTACACTGTGTGTTTGTTAATGTAAGCAGCTGCAAGGTAGAGTCCGGGTAGCAGTTGGTAGAGGAGAGACGGCTCCACAGGGAAATAAAGGCATCTCCAGGCTGAACTCATTTGTCTGTTGCTGTGAACTGATAGATAATTATATTAGGAACTTAAAGTGCTATTCTGCAATACTAGTATTACTATCATCTCCAGAGGCCCAGGGGTGGGGAAGGGGGGGTCATGCACTACAACTGGGACTGACACTATGCTGCATCCAAATTTGTAGTTGTATTTCATCTATTATTTGATGGCAATGAAAAGCCTGAATACTCATATGTATGAAAGCCAGAATATATGTGCAAGATGCGTGTTGGATTTCTACTTATTCTGGTGAGTTCTGATTATTTTGACATCAGCTCTTTCCAAGGTCAAAAGGGAACTTTCAAACTCAATGTATCAGCTGTTACTAGCTCAACCAATGAGGTCATTGCTTTTGCTTTTTTTCCCCCTCTAATTTTTAACTTGAATAATACATAAACTTGATGACTGATTTTAATGGAGATTGGAGGACGGGGGAGTGTAGGTGAAAAAAAGGACAAAAACCACTCGGTCAGATCCGGATCAACAAGTACCTGTATGATTATTTCCTGCCACTCGTGAGTTCTGGAAATTAGTTTTTGGACCTGTATCCAGACACATCAGTAGAGTTTATTGTGCCCTTTCAGTTACCTCTTCCAGAGCAGGCAATGGAACCAATGATGTTCGTCAGCCTGTCAGCAAGGTAACACAAAACCTAAGATTGTGGGGGTCAAGGTCGAGGCCATAAAAATTGGGGGCAGATCAGTTGAATACAGAAAAAGAGACTGACAAAACCACATCGAGAACAAATCCTAGTTAGGTGAGGCAGGGATGACATATCACCCTGGTGGAGCCACACTTTCTTTTCTTTTCTTTTTTTTTATAAACCTGTCCTGTTCAGTAGCTGAGGCAAGCAGCATCAATGTTCCTGGTGCCTTGTTGTACTGAAGCAGTTTTATTCTGCAAAGGAGGAATCTGATAAACTCCTCCTATCGCCATTTATGTTTAATTTTATTAGGAATGGTGTTGGTTCATTGATGAAGCTGAGGACTGAAGGACTGAGGCTCAGGAGTGGACAGGAAGAGAGAACAGGGACAGGACAGCGAAGACAAGGAGGAGGGGGGAGACAAAAACAACAACAGCAATAGCAGAAAACAACAACAACAACAATAAAAAAACACACAAAAAACAAACAAACAAAAACAAACAAAAAACAAATAAACAAACAAAGAAAAAGAAACAACAACAAAAGAAAAAGAAAGAAAAAAACATTGGTTGCAGAATTCCCAGTGCAGGCTTACCATTTGGTTTAATATAATTCTAAGATAAATGTCTGAGTGTGTGTTTATGGGTCAGCTGTGCGCTCCATGCGTGTATGTGTGTATACGCGTGTGTGTGCTACGGTTTGTCTTTGATGCTGTGCACAGCTGGCTGTAGCTGATGTGGGGGGCCAGGACATCGCACCCCCAGTCCAGGATAGCAGGTAGGTCAGGACCAGGTCACCAGAGCACCCAGAAACCCCCAGGACACGGGGCGCCCCAGGCCACCCCACCCCCCCCCCCCCACCCCCCAGGAAACAGCCACAGGCCCAACCCATGCCAGGACCCATAGGAAAGCATAGGAGCAGCAACCCCCACCCAGAAGCAACCCACAGAGAGACGGGGCAGAGATGACCCTGGTCCCACCAGGCACCCCCCCCCCCCCCCCCCCACAGCATGAGCAGAGCCCAGGGGCCCTCTGGCCCAAGACCCGACCAGAGCCCCCCAAGAGGTCCGCCAGCGGCGAGGCCAACACCCACCCACACCCCACACCCAGGCGGGGCAGCCACAGCCCACCACAACGACCAGGCCCACCGCCCCCGAACAGAGCTATCCCCCCCCCAACCCACGATCCCTATCCCCTCTACTCATCCCTTGTTCTCCCCCTCCCCCCAGAGCAGGAGGGCTTCAGGCTATAGGGCACCACCAGCCAGCCAGCCGGGACCCCAGGCCCAGCCCACCCGCCGGGGTGAGTCGAAGGCACGCCACCCCCGGACAAAACAATCATACTCTCACACTTTCTGAAAGCAACACCTGAGTTTTGGGGTTTTTCAGCCTCTCGATGTGCAGGGTCTATGAGAACAAACCCAAAACACGGAGAGGAAACGAGACATTCATGATTTCTTTTTTAAAAAATGTACCATTAGAGATCAATAAGCAGTGGAGGAAATGACTTTGGCTAAAAGATCTGCACACGCTAGACATATCACGCCACTTTCCAAATTAGACTTCCTGTAAAAAAGATTTAGAAGCTGCAACTAATGGCTCTGCTTAGCAATAATTAATGAAGTTGAGTTATAAACGATTAAGAAACACATTAAAAAAAGCATCAGATTAATTATTCTTACATTACATGAAATGTATCCATTTAGTAAAAACTTGTGCATTTGTTCATTACCAATATTTATAATTATTTAATAGATTTATTTATTGACATTCAATCAAGCAATTAACTCCATCATAATACTCTTATAATCCCACACATCAAAGCTAACAACGAGAGTTAAATGTAAATGGAAATACTTTATTTCACTATTACACAATAACAAGCTTGGTAAAGAAAAAAAAATTACAAAAAAGAAGAAATGAAACCAAAATGTTACAAAGCACCACATAATATTGACGACTCATAAATGTGGCAACGGAAGCTTATGCTAACGGTCTTGACTCTATCTAGGGTATCATCATCATCATCATCATCATCATTGAGAATTTACAAATCAGCAAAAAAAAATTGTTTGGACATCAAGCACAGTCATGCCAGTAATAGTACTATCTTACAGATTCATGTAGGGATGCTTCGGAGTGGTGGTGGTTGTGGTGTTGGGGGGGGTGAGGCAGGGCTGGGGGGGGTCCCGTCGAGAGGTGTGACAGAAGAGAGAGGGAGAGGGAGAGAGAGAGACAGACAGAAACAGAGATAGATAGAGAGAGAGAGAGTGTGTGTGTGTGTGTGTGTGTGTGTGTGTGTGTGTGTGTGTGTGTGTGTGTGTGTGTGTGTGTGAGAGAGAGAGAGAGAGACAGAGAGAGAGAGAGGGAGGGAAACATCAGTCCATCAGCTGTTTGGTACAATGTTGCATTTGGTATAAAGAGGAGTCAAGGAAGCAGGCGCAGGTCACCGAGTATTCGCAAAAAAAACACTCTTTAACGTGCACGAGGAACCAGGTGGCTGGCTGGTTTACAATAAAGAACATACAACAGGAGCGAGAACGTGATCAGCAGGGACCTGAACTGACATTTATCCTGATCAGACGCCACCATCCATCCGTTTAAAGCAGGCTAAAACAATCCTGACGATACAAATACTACTCGACCCACACCTGTGAGAAGAACAGTGAGGACGTTAGAGGGTGGAAGGGTTGGTTTTTGGGTTTTGTTTTGTTTTTTTTTGTTGTTTTTTTTTACATGGAGAACTCTGTACAGGTGCCTTCAAATCCGTGGAGACTAAAGGCACATGGGGTCCACTGAGCAACAGATGTGTCCGTTCTGTAAAAGAAAAGCAAAAACAGTGAGCGAATTAAGAGCTAAACCCTGATAATATATTCAGGTGTTGCTGCTGCAGCATGAAGACTCCGTTTGGCGTTTAGAGATGGTTTGCGTGTCCTTTTGACATCATCTGATCTGAGGCGGAGACTTTCTATTGAGAAGAGAAATGGAAACTGGCTGGATCAATAAAGGTTTGCAGAGGAGAGAACTCAATGTGGTAAATCAACCGCCCTAATGCATTAAAATGGAATAAAACTGTCCACACTGACAGGATACAGACCTTGAGAGGAACTCTGAGAACAAAATAAAACTTTGAATATGTGACATGATGAGGCTGCTGCAGTTTCTGGACTTAACTTTTAAGTAAACTGGAAGAAAATATTCCTAACTCAGGCAAAAGATTTTCACCTGTGCAGCTTTTTTGCCCTCAAAAACTGTTCTCTTAGAAGAAAAAGCTGCTGCTGATTTATTGGACCCAATTATGCAAGTTTTCTACAGAATACAGAGTATTTGAGGTAGCGGAATACATTGGAAGTACTGCATGTGCTGAGTTAGTGTTTCATTAGTCTGTGCTCGAGTTGTTTTCAGTCTGACTTAAACAAGTCATCCCCAATAATCTCAACCTAAACTATTCTCACACGGAACATCACATTTTATTTTTAATACATTCTGCTCTTTGTTGTGCCTTTAAATCAATCTGTCACACTCTTAGAGAGAGAAAACTTAATTTTACTCCACGCAGGATTCATGCAGATAAAATAAATACGACAGGGAGTTACTCAGTCTCCCCTTCGATTACCACTCACCAAAATTGCATTTGGTAAGAAGCAGTTTTTCCATTTTCCAAGACTTTGTGTGCACAGATGAGCATCAAAACATGAGAAATACAGCAGAGGCATGTTTCAGATACACAAACTGCTTTGACAGTTCAAACTCTGGCCTTTTTATGACAAAGTGTGACTACTTCTCACGTTGCAGAGTATTTTTCCTGCCTAGAACTGAACAGCGGAGTGGTGGAAAAAGTTCTCAGTTAAGTCAGTAAGTCAGTCAAGTGTCATGAGCAAGATGCACATCTTTAAAAAAGAAATGTGTGTTTTGCTATTAATATTACTGCTGTATTAATGTCTACGTTGCACTTTACTAAACTGCATTATACCCGGTTAGTTTAATCTGTACTAATGCATCACATATATAAGATCTTTGTATGTTTGTAGCAACTCCCTCTCTCTCTCTCTCTCTCTCTCTCTCTCAAGCCAATATTTCATGAGCTCAGAAAAAAACAGCTGTGTTCAGCTTCATGACAAGACATCTTTAATCCAAAAGGCTTTTTGAATTGTGTATTTAGCTTAAGAAGAAGTAGAATTTCCTCAATTCATAAAAGAACACTTAATCCCTCAGTTGATCAGAGAAATTTCATATCGGCGTCTCACCTTGCACTGGCACAGAGTGCACTCGGTGCCATGTTTAATCCAGGAGGAGCCACTGAAGCGTGAGATGTTGTGCTCGTCCGTGCACGTTTTGGTGATATCGTTGCGGATGGTGTCTGCCTGGCAGGGGTCGGTTACACAGCGGGGACAGCACTCGCCCTCAGGCACCACGGTAAACTCACAGTCCACCGGCGGGCACGGCAGCGGCCAGCAGTCCACCTGCCCCTGCTGCAAAGGCGCAGGGAGGGAGGGAATGTGAGAAGATAGGAAATAGATAGATAGATAGATGATGTGAATTATGCAAATATTTCTCCTGACGCTGTGCATTTGCATGCCACAGGGACTCCAATCTCCAACTGATGATAAAAGGGAAAAGGTTAAGGTACCTTGAAAATATAGATGAGGAGAAGAATCTTCCCACACAGTCAGCTATTCTCCCGGAGAGGTAAATCCTCCAGCTTCTTAATTGACTCCCTCATTTGTTGATCCCATACTAATAACCATAAACTTTCATCAAACCTTGCTGGAGTTCTGCTGCTGCCACTTTCTAGTGGACCATGAAACCGGGTCATGTATTTTGGCCAACTTAACACAAGTTTCTTCCGATACAACATCATTCTGGACTGACCCACTTGAACGTTTCCCCATTTCTTACCTGCCCTGGACAAGAAATAACACCTCAGACTGTATATGCTGAAACAAATATGCAGATAAAAAAGATACCCACACAAAAACACACACACAAAGTTGTAAGAGGCTTGATGCAAGCATACCACCGGGTCTATTTAATATCACCGAAAACCGTCTGAATCAGCTTTTCAGAAATGTTGTAGTAAATTAGGGTGGCGATAAAGTACAGCCTCATGCAGTGCTAATGCCCACTGCCTGCCTGCCTTCATGTAGCGTGTAAACATTTTAAAAGGGAAATCCCCCTGAGTGGTACTCTTTCCCTTTAGCTGGAGGAAGGAATTGGACACAGCCTCGGGTATCTGTCCCACACTGCCATGGGGAACATTATTATCTTTGTTTATTAAAACTGATGTGGCCTATGATCACAAAAGAGACAGATCTGATGAACAATCACTTTGATTTGCCTGTCACAAAGAACTGTGTAGCATGGAAAAGTTGATGAACCTAAAACTGAAGCCATTTTCTTCCTATTTCTAAAGGCGATTATATTCTAATCTGGATTCCGTCCTCATGGTATATGACTGATTTTTAATCTCTTTGGTTCTAAAGACTGCAGGTTACCAAAAGTCTCGAGTCCATTAAAACTAGTGACATTTATCTTCACCTGGGAATTAGCTGCGCCACGCTGTTAATTCCAAACTAAAGATCTGTGCGTCTTTGATCTTCTGACAATCCAGGATGATTACACGTGTGCGTGTTCTCTTTCTACAGAGATTCTTGATTTCAAATGATAGATAGATTCTCCTCTTCTGAGAGGGGGCGGGGGGTGCACATGTACCTGCTGTCATTGTGCATTCTGAGTCTCCTGCTGAGTCCGGACAGTCACGGCTCTGCTAAGTGTGGAAGCGTTCAAGGTTCATTTCACGTCTCTGTCACGCTAGGGCAGCCCCTGCATGCCACCAGCAACAGCAGTCTTCTCAAGAGCTGTAGCCTGGCGGTCCTTTAGCGTGTCTCTGTCCACCTTTAATAGAGCGCATATTCACTGGATGTATACAGGTGTGTTGCCGGGGTGACAGGTATGTAAGTTATATGCTTGTATGTGTGTGTTCCACTGCTGCTTCAACGGGCGTGCCCGCATCCTCTGATGTCTGCTTGTGTCAACATATATAAGTGCCTCCAGTGAGTACAGCCTCAGCCAGAGTGAAGCAGAGCAAAGTCATTTTCAGCCGACTGTGCTTCCTCGCTGCCTCTCAGCTGAACAGTGATTTTCAAGCTCTTTTATAATGACTCGCTGTAAGAAATCCAAAAAAGCAGCCCTTAGGTCCTGGCATCAGGACAGCACTCCGATGGTGGGAGGGCGGGATGGAAATTGCATTGCTGTTGCTACTCAGACCATAAATCTGTCAGGCTGAAGCCAACTTATATTATCTAGTATGGATGATCTTTAAAAGCAACACAGAGTGGGTACGGGGGGGGGGGGGGGGGCAGAAAGGAGTTGTTAAGTGCTTCTCTGAGATCCAGAGAGAAGATGATTTGTGAGATAGTGAACAGAAGGAGTGACACTGATGTGGGTTGTAGCTGAGTGTGGCTGAGACAAGGCGCTAGGCTAGAATGTAAAGCATGACATTTGCATTTAATGTAGCCACGACTCTGGGGAAAGGGGGGGCTCACTGATTTATTGGGAATCACTTATGAAATGCTTTCCTGTTGTTTGAGCAACAGCAACATGTCAACATTGGGAAAGGTCAACGCGGCAGGAGACGTGGACGCACACACAGTGCATGTGTTTTATCGTGAAAAATCCATGTGGTGAACATGGTGTGAATTTTTTTTGTGTGTGTCAGAGGGATGGGACGCATTCAGCAGATCAATCTCATCATCAGTCAACAAGCACCCTCCGGAAGGCCGTGTTAACCTGAGAACTCTGAAGAAAAAGGTCCTACTTGTCACTCAAAAAAACTACACGTTACCAAGGTACGTTAGGACGACAAAAAACATCTGTTGCTATTCTTACTCAGTGAATAAATTGATCAAGAGGAGAGTTGAGAGGAGATCCAATCAGAAGTCATCTCTTTATGAGGTATGATTGACTGGAAAGAAACTAGCAAGCACATGACAATAACGCAGAGGAAAAGCCAGTGAAGAAATGTTACTGAGAACAAAGTTGCAAGAAAATTTACATTAGCGACAGCACTTGTATTCCTGGAGTGGCTCGCAGTGCTCGATAGAGTTGCTGTGCGGCTACGAGTTACATTCATTACTTAGCAACGTGCGAATGTTATGCATTTCTCACAGTCATATGGTTAAATTTCACCTCTGATTTTTAAGTAGACCAATACTATTTACACTTTTAATCAGGTGGCGTGAAAATTACCAAAATAAAATAAAAAAAACAGCATTAAAGCGACTTTTGCAGTAGAGAAGATGCAACAAACCGTCCTGCACATAAAAAGCCCAACAGTATGATTTAGTTTGCTTCCTGCTGTTGGGTTGGATGAGGGTTTGACTGAGTTCTTGACACAATCAAACTGCGCTAGGGTTCACTTGGAAAAGGACAGGGTCCGTTCGGCAAAGCGGGCTCAGACTGGATGTTTTGGTCCGCACCCGAGTACGTTTACTGCATTTACAAGAGCTCAAACAAAGCGCACCAAGGTTTAATTAAAACTGACTGCATACTGGGTTGTGAAAGAGCCCTAAATGGCATTTTAGTCAAAAGCTTCTGATTAAAACTAAATCAAAATTAACACTGCTCACAGCACACACATACGATACACACTATTATCCTCCCACACACATTTTTTGTCCTTTTCTTTCAACCTTGGATGTATCCTTCAATAAAATGTTTCATTCCATCACAGCACACAACAGTGCAGAGGGTCCTTTGAATTCTTTAAAATCTCGCTAATCACTCGCTTCCTTTCCTCTGTCACGAGACCAAAACCAATCTTCATTTTCTCTTCTCTGAAACCTTTCTATTCACCTCTTAATCACTTTGCCACAAAACTTTTTCTCCTTGACTTTCTTCTCATTGTACAATTCTCATTCATCAGCATTTCCATGGAGACTAAAGTTACATGTGTGGGCATAGAAACAAGTGCTTTGTTTTCACTCTCGCAACAAATTACTCTGAATAAATAAATAAAAAGACAAAACCCATACTGAGATGTTAATTTGATTATTTCATGCTATCGCTCCTCGTTGCTCTCACCAGGCACTGGCACTGCTGGCAGTTCTCTACCCACGTGTCGCCGCTGCCGTAGGTGAGCAGGCCGTTCTGGTGCAGACACTGGCTGCTCAGGCGAGGGTCGCACTCGGGGCAGCAGAAAAGGTCGGCGTTGGGGTTGTCACAGTCGCACACCATCCTGCGGCACATGACTTGTCCGGCCTGAGCAGAAAGAGCATTTATCACATAAACACAATTAAAGATTGAATGCAGGATGGCACTCATGCGTGGGCTCATATAAACATGTATGCACATGCTAGGCCATTTGTTTGATGGGATCATTAAACATGAATGTTGGTCATAAATATTATAATAAAGGCTATAGCTCTACCCTGTTTTCCATTATGATTCAGATTCAGATAATACTTTAGGCAAGACACGGCAAATTTAAATTTTATGAATACTGATGCGCAGGAGTTACTGTTCATCAGCCCGGTGTTTAGAGAAGCGCCTCTTTGGCTGACTTGTTGTCTCAGTAATTTAAGCTGCATCTGCCGACAAGAAAAGCTGTGGATCTGAATTCAACCCATTACATCTGTCAGAGTCGTAGCTGCTGCAGCCACTTTAACGTGCAACTGTCTGTGGTAAGAAATAAGTAAAAAAATAAATGAGTACAGAGGTATTTATTCCCCACATGTGCAGACACAGTTTGGTGGATTGAGAATATATGCAGCTGTTAAAAGAAGCTCTACTACATTAAAAAAAAAAAATCACAACTTGTCCTCTTGCATTTTTCTAAAGAATTTTCTATAGACTACAAAAATGGGCTTCACATGTGTTGAATTGGAACTCAGTGAGTGGTAAGCCATCATAAACTTTCCCAATTTATAGTTTTCAGGCATCGACGTGTCACTGAGGCAGAACAGAAAAATCGATCTCAGCCAAAAAGATTAAAAACAAAAGTCTGGTTTGGTTTTTGTACCACTTAGACGCCAATAAACTCCCAGAATAATAGAGTTCCCTCAAAATTAAAAAGTCCTCCCCCCACAGTAGTTCTTCAATGTGTCCAATCTGTGGATGCAGGAATTCGTCTGGAGCTCGGAACAAATTGAAACAATAAAGTATTTGCATATTGCTCAATCTCCTTCTGGCCTCAGCCATCATTGCTTTTGCCTTGATGTTTGACCTTAGTTGACCTTGTCACTTGGTGGCACCTCAGCATCGAATATCCAGCTGTGTCCGCCTCTAAAACAATAACATGTTTACTCCTCTACTCTCTGAACCGCTCAATACAACTAATTTTGACAGGCAGCTCTTCAATATCTCAAATCAATTAATATGACTCATTTAATTAGGGAGCCATTTCTGTCCTGGTCCTTTGTAATCAAATGAATAATTTGCTGTTAGATCATTCACTACCGACACTAATCCACTATAATCACCTTCCAGTACTCCCAGACACTTGGCATTAGCCTGAGTGAAACGTTGAATTGCAAAGGACAAGCGGTCTGTGCCCTGATAATCACAGAGGAAAATGTGTTTGGGATGATGGAGTTTTACGGTCCAAATGTGCCCAGTTGGTTTGTCACTTTGGTGCGAGAAATCAATCCAAATGACACGTTACAAAAAAAAAAAAAGTTAGCTATCCTGGTAGCGCTTTGGAAGAAAAAAAAGGTTCCGTATTGATCATCACTCCTGAATACTCTTACGCCGGAGTTTATTGTACCTCTTTGTCTGCCTGCGCTGTCTTTGTCTCAGTCATTTCTTTATTCTCTAAAGCGACTATTGTGAAAGTGACAACCCTGTTCTCGGGAAGGTAATGTATTGACTAATGTGTTTACATGAGATGGTTATAGAACATTCCATTCATATGCCTGTGAACACACTCCAGACAAAAGTCTGACTAATGACTGAAGACAGCCTTCATTCTACTGTCAGATTTTCCTTTTGGGATATGACCTGAAACCTTTCCAGTCGTGTTGCAGCCGTGGATCATTTTAGCTGTTTGGAATCTAATAATGCAAAATGCTGTGCTGCGTATTGGGTTTGTGACCCGGTCGGTGTAAAGCAGTTTGACGACCAATACATTTTGCGGCAAAACTCTGGTAGGACTTCCGAGTGTGACCGAGGTGTAAACACATCTAGAACACACCTCAATGCCAAAAAAGACTTTATTCAGATCAAGATAGTCAAGTGTGTATCAGAACATCCATGTAAACGTAGAGAAGAGCTAAGAATGTAAATGCTTTACCTGAGTCAACAGTAGGGGTGCGCTGACTTGTGAAACCTTTACCAATCATAGCTGGATTTGGTTCACACACACAAAAACTCTTGGTGACGTTTAGTACTTTTGTTGTAGCTGCTTGGGCACAACTCACATCTGTGTTTGACGGGTAGTGACACGACTCTTCGCTGGTCTAACATATCCAAAACTATAAGTCTTTACACGCTCAGTCGTGTCATATTATTTTAAGAGCTTGGTCACGTCAGAGAGAGGACTAAAACCCCCCACCAATCCTGCCCCCTCCAACTTTTAAAATGAGAAGGAAGCCTGATGAAACAATATGAAACAACCAGCTTGTTTTGCTACTTGCATAAAGTATTTATGTTTGAAGTTGCTCTCGTGCTAGTTTGTTTCCGTGTGATGAACCCCATCTTTTTATTTAAAATCTTTTTACATTTATGTTCTTTTGGATAATTTGAACGAGCTTTGAAAACCACTCTGGCATACTATTGCAGTGTAATGGCAAAGGTGTTAGCAATCGCTTCGCTAATTACACATCAGGCAGGCATAAAGCAATTAGGACTGTTCCTGAGGGAAATATCACTCCTCGGTATCCTACTACTTGTTAACTTTGTCTGCTGTCTGGTGCCGGGTGTGTAGTTTACAGTGAGTTTAGAATAGGACAAGGAAGTCATGTGATAGCAGATCAAACACTCATAATAGCGTTGCTGTCAGTGCACAGAGAGGTTTTTATTGAACCGTGGACAGAGACACGAAGGCAGTGTGACACTTCCATTCACGATAATGAACGTTTGCCAGTGTCGATGTATTTCTGACGACAAATGATTTGTTTCTGTTGTTTTCTAGCATACTGCCTGAGAACAGAGTCATTACATCTCCTCTTTTTATACTGTAGCCGGCCTTGTAAAACTCCATTATCTCCCATTTCTCACAGAACTTTCTGTTTGCAGGTGCTTTGTCTTTCTTCTCCTCGGCGGCTTGCTCCTTGCAAATAATGTCGCATCTGTTTTAATCCGCCTGACACAAGAAGTGGCCATGGCTACGGTAGCATTCAGATTGTTGGTTAGTAAAAAATGTAATGAAAAAATAGAGCCAAGGTTTTTTACAGATTACAAGCATGTTTCAAACACTGACACAGAGGACAGATGGAAATAAAAATGCAGCAGAGAATCTTAGAATAGTGTTTTATTACCTGGCTAATTTGGTTATTTATCCCCAGTGTGGCAGACAATTTTCTGAGATTTACTTGCCAAATGGAAAATCTACCCACATCTGGCTCCTGATGGGTGTTCAGTTCAGACCACATATCTATGATTTCTACTCCAATTTAGATTTTTTGCAAATGGACTGTTACTGAAGGGATTTGAGACTCCATTTTGTGTCTATCCCCTAGGTTACCTTGTTGAAAATTGTAGTACAAAGTGACCTAAAAATGCTTCTAAATGAAAAATCTGCAGGAAGTGAATTTAGTTTCTTTAAACGACTCCTCTAAATGCAGAGATTTCAATTTAATATCACTTTTTTGGGCTTTCAGACATGCTGAATCCAACACCAACACTGCAACCCCTCCTTAAAAAGTATGTGGCATTGCTCCTTTAAATGCTGTCGCATGTCAAGATGCCACTGATCTCATTTCTTTTTAATTCCCATGCATCATCGTCATCATCATTGCACCAGTGTACTTCAGTATTCTTTAAGATGTCACTGATTGTTTCGGGAGCATGACAGCACATTGACATTTGTTGCTGATTGTCCCAGCAGGGGAAGGCATCATTCATCGGGATGAAAAGGTATTACAGCTGCTTTGTTGTTGTTGTTGTTGTTGGTTAAGATAGTAGAAAGAGAATAAAACAGGACAGAAAATTCAATCATAGCTGGACACATGCAATAAAAGGGAGAACATTAATTTAAATCAGTGCACGCAAGCTCACTGTCTTCAGTACGTGCATCTTTTAACTGGATCAGTTGTGCTGATCTATTTCCCTCTGCTCTTCTACTCTCTCTCTTACACTTTCCCTAGCACTCAGTGTTGCCCCCCCCGGTTCTTACCTGGCAAGAGCACACAGAGCACCTATCGCTGTCCAGCACCCAGATCTGCCCACTGTGCTTGACCTTGTTGTCATGGATACAGTCGCCAGTGCAGTTGTGCCCATGGGGGCAGCGGCAATCGTAACCTCCCTCCAGGTTGAAGCAAACCGTGTCATTGGCACAGGTGTTCCTCCCCGTCTTGCATTCATTAATATCTGAGGGGAGTACAAAAAAAAAAAAGATGACATCATACATATGCTCAGTGCAGGAAACACAGTTTATGCATGGCTCGAGGAGATGGGGTAATTGAAAAATTACAGGCCCAAGGAGCCTGTCGTGTCACAGAGGGGTAGAATAGGTTCAGTCCCTGGAGGGGGTCCAGTTGTATCAGCTAGCTGCTACATTTTTGTCATCTTTAGCAAGACAGAAACCTGCTTGTGCACACAGCGTCAGAGCTTCAAATGCAACTGTGGTTTGCTGTAACAAAAGTGGATGATGTGTTAGCATCCCTCAACCTAAGATGATGGGAATTTAATATTGGAGTGTTGCAGAAAATAATCAGTTTGGCAAATAGTTGACTTGCATGCTATATTCAGTCTGCTAATCTGATCAGTACACAGCAACTTTTATGACTTTTAGAAAGCATGAGTGCAATAACTGGAAGCAAAATGCTAACCTCACGCTAGCTAGACTTTAACGTCACTCGTCGTTCTTCTTCGACATGTTCAGAAGGATGAGCTTAACTGTCTTTAACGACCTCTGTTGCAACCGTCTTTTCAAGACAAATAAAAGTCTAAAAATTCAAGAATGTTGTGTTTTGCACTGTGGAACAAAAAGCTTGTATTAACTACAGACCTTGTGTCAGGCATTTAAGTAAAAACTCCAAAAAAACCTTTGTTGGATAAGAGTGAATCAGATGTTAACCTATTTCAGGATTTTAGGACACATTCCTCTTCCATTCTATACGTCCAGTTTTCAAATTGGGTAAATATATAAAAGAGTATAACTGCAATGTAACTCAGAAACCCACATTTTGGCCAAATTACAATTTGCTTTACTAAAACACGCACAAAGGTTTTTTGAGAGTTCCTTTAATGTTCTTTTTCCTCTGCTTCTCCCTGTTCGAGCTGACAGCCAAGATGGCGTCAACAAATGGAGCAGCACTGGCACTATTGTTACAGGCAATGCTTCAATGTTACAGTAGATTGTGGGTTGCAGTTTGACAGCTGACACATCTCCTGACAGGCTGTATCAGAGAGAATGTTCCAGAAAATGAACAGGCTACAAAAAGAAAAGTTACACTTCAAACCAGTGTAATTGTACCATGACTTACATCTCAAAAACAACAGCTTAATGGAGAATGTGCTTTTCTTCCACACATAATGTTGTCATATTACTTCATATATGTGTTGGAGAAGAAAAGGTGGGACACTCACCTACGCATGATTCCCCATTGGCGGAAAACAAGCCGTTGTCATGGTAGCCATCGCGGCACTCACAGTGATACCAGCCGGGCAAGTTTACACAAGTGGATTTACTATCACACTCGACAAAGCCGTCCGCACACTCATCAATATCTAGAGAAGAGAAGAGAAGAGAAGAGAAGAGAAGAGAAGAGAAGAGAAGAGAAGAGAAGAGAAGAGAAGAATCAGTAGCATGCCGATTCCAAAATTTGCTCTTTACAGCAAGTGAGTTATTGAGCTCCATTCTTGCCTTGTAGGCATCTTCAAAACTGACTGATTCATAATTGACATAACAACGTGTCTCGCATTTGAGTGAATTTAGTCTGTAGGACTTATTGATCAGCTGCCGAGCTGCAGAAGGACATCTGTATCAATAAAAGATGGCAAAGAATGAATGAATCTGATATACGAAGCCTATTCTTAGAGGACAGAGAGGTTTATATTTTTGAATTGCCAATAAAACCGAATCGTGCACCACCTGTAGGAAAACAAATTCAAAGGTGGGCACATTTTTGGTAAAATTTGCTCCAAGTTTCCAGAGTTTCTAAGAGACAATGTCCATTAAAGCTCTACAAAGGGCTCTGACACACCTTCTAAGAGTTGGTGAGTGGTTGATAATAGACGGAAGTGATGTTTGTGTTCACAAAGCTCCACTTAGAAATGTCCTTGACTCTGCCTCCAACGTTAGCGTTTGTCTTTAACACGAGACAACATGCTGTGACTTCATCCTCCCCAATTTTCCCTCTTTATGAATTTTAGGTTTAACATTCTACTGTCTGTTCACAGAAAAAACAACAACTTCTATTTCCACAAGCAACAGATCCCAGAAACATCCTTCAGCAACAGATCCAATATAATTTTCCAACAATGCAGAATACAAGAGAAAGATCAATCTGATATTTCAGCTAACATTTAATTAAACTAAGGGCCAGGCCCACACAAGAGGGGGGATAAAGCCTGTTATTATGCGGTAGGCTAAATAGGCCCCGACATGTGCTGTGATTAAACGTGTCTGCATAGCCAGTGATGGCTTTTTTATGATTGTGCATGATGCATGATGCTCTGCTTTCATTATGAAAATGGCAGTGTGCCATGTCTGACCTTCTCCACGACTGGCTGCAACAGTATCCCCCATAGAGCTACTATAGGCAGACGCGCTCACGGTCCCCCACCACCCCGGCAGTAATGGGATTAAGATCTATTGGCTAATGAGCTCTCAGCCTTTTAATAGAATTTCTGCAGCAGATTAACAGTTGATCAAATGTCCTGCAGATTAGGGTCTTATCTACTCAGAAATTACCCACATTTGTAGGAATGAGCTGCAGGGAGAAAAAAAACAAACAAACAAACTCCAAGATCTTCCTATATTCTGTCTCTGACCAGATTCAGGTTCTGGACAGCAAACTTTAAAGTGAGAGCTCAAATTTCACTTATTACATCAGTTCTGTGAGTTCAGAGCATCTCACTTTCTCCCCCTAGGACAGCAGTACTGGGTTAAAAGGACACTACGAAATCCAGCAAATACTATAACTAGCCTATATTTGAAAATTAGTATAAATTCTCCACACTCTTGAAGAGAAATATCCAGGCACGGGGAACGTTTAGAGGGAAAAGCTCCAGGAGGTGTACTGCCAGTATAGAAAAAAAAAAAAAGAAGAGATCCTCGTCTCTCTTTTTAAGGCTGTAAGAAACAGTTGGGAGTAAGACTGAGCAGTCAGATACTATTTATAACAGACACTGATGGCAAGTCTAAAAATATGCAAATGGGTTATTTTCAGCGAGTTTCATTCAAGCATTTTAAAACCTTGTCTGGCTATAACAACAGAGGGTTACACCCACGACAAAAGATTCATTATTTCTTCTTTAATCTGTGCCAAAACTGTCAGCTACAATTAAGCTTCTCAGCCTGCTGTCAAGTCAACTTTTAAAGTGCTGCTGTGTTTCAGGACGGTGGAACTCACTGTTGTCACACCTTGGACTTGATTGGATTGAATGTGTGAGGTACAACATGCTTGCAAGAGTCTTGCCTTCTCCTTTATCTGCCCTAAATGATAATACAAGATCATTGTAATTTAATCAGCAGCAATAACCATCACACGGGGTCGCTGCGTACGAGCTGCTTCTATTCAGTTCGGAAGCTTTGTCTTGTTAAATCAAATGTGGATGGTGCAGTACTTCCACTTGTTAAATCATGTCGTGTTTTTCCTCACACTGCATTGAAAAAAAAAAGTCAAGAGAAACAAAATAAAAATGGTCTTTCTGTCTCTATCTCATTGAGAAGTCAAGGCCACAGAGGAACAGTTATTTTGGAGTAAGCTAACTGAATGGAAAGCATGGAAACTAGCAGAGACTACCAACACAAAGAGAGGAGGCGGAGGAGGTCAAGGATGTCCAAGATGAGGAGGAGGACAGAGATGAAAGGAAGGTGGAGGAGAGGAGCGCAAAGACAAAGAGGGACAGTGGAAGAGGGAGAGACGATGAGACATTTATCCTACTCGTTATTCTGAGTGACAGCCTGGAAACAAGAGCTCTATTAAGCGAGCCCTCGAAGGACAAAGTGAGGAACAAGCAGACGGTCTTTCCTCGGCACCCTCCTGGGCTTGTTATGAGCTGCTCTCTTCCTTCTTCCTCATCCTCCGCTTTCACCTTTCTATTGTTCCTTTTTGCTTCACCTGCCTGTCTCTGACTTCAAGCTACAGCAGAAAGAGAGGTGCCCTCATCACCTTTGCTCATCCCTGCAGTTTGCTCCCTCTTTGAGCTGAAATAGGCAAAGTTTAAAGTTTAGTCTAGCTTGCCCTCTCCTATTCATCCCTCCATTTCATTGTCCTGGCTCCAGACAACCTCTTCATTTTGTCCTCCTTTTTTTAAAATTCTGATCCTGGACAGTTACAGACTGTATTCTTTTCTTTCCTGCTTTCTTTGACTGACAGGTAGCCCTGCAGGTTTGGGATGTGGTTCTGCTGCTTTGCAACATTCAGCAGAGAACCCATTACCGCCGCAACATGTGGACCCCCCCCCCCGTATACAGTAACATGATTTCCATCTCCACTGAGGACTACCTGATAACTGACTCCTGGAGGAATTATTGCACAACATCCTGCTTCCAAGTCAGATATGAAGTAAATTTAGAAATGAGCTGACAGATCTCATTTATAACGACGATACACAAGTTCAGGTCAATAATGTATACAAGTCTTTTATTGGCATGTATATGTGATGAAGTAAGTCATGGATTACAGGTCCCTGCACTTTATCTGCTGTAGAATTGAGCCATCATCACTGGTCCTCTTTCTTCATTTGGAGCAAAAAAAAAAATCAAATATTCAATCAATCATCATGAAACACGAGGCAAAATTGAGTTAACACGCTGAGTTCCTGAAGATGAAACAGACACTGGAACACAAATCCATATCAGCAGGACTTTGAGTGGGAGAGTGGATGAGTAATCATGGAAAATTGGACAAAAGCCTTGTGCACAATCGATGCAAGTGCACGGCAAACACAATATAAGTTTTTAAGTCATTTTGTTGGTCACAAAAATGAAGCGCATATGAGATGGATCACTTTATAGATGAAAGAATTAAAAGAGATGGATGGAAGATTGTGTCACCCTCTAGTGGTGGTGGTGGTGGTGGGGGTGGTTGGGTAGGTGTTGGGGGGGGGGGGTGCAATGCTCAATTAAGAGCTTAGCAGCACTGAGAAATGATTAACTAATTTGTACTGGTAAATAGCTGCTAAAAAACATTTGTTTAATAGGGTACTCAAAGCTGCATTAATCAATAAATTTGTATAAAAATGGAAACAAAGATAATTATAATTCTACTCTGCAGTTCCTGTCAGTCTGGTGCAGAATTAGTATTCATTTAGCTCTTTGTTTTGGTTTCATGGCTCCCAACTTTACTGGTTTGATTCGTTTTCACCGCTCTCCTCAGAGGCAGCAGGCAGCTATTTTCAGCACACACACACACACACACACACACACACACACACACACACACACACACACACACACACACACACACACACACACACACACACACACACACACACACACACACACACACCTGGTGCACTCGAGCTGGGACTACCTGGTCAACAGTGTGGAGTATTTAGCTGCTATTTGTCCCTGAGCTAGATGCTAATATTGTTAACATAGTCACCATCTCTCTATATGAGATCATATTTGAAGGCTGCATTGACATCCTGTGCTGCAAAGTGAATAACTGAATTTAGATTTAAGTATAGGGACCATTTAGTTTTTTTTATTCAATTCCAAGATCTAATTATGCTAACAAGATATGCAGCCAGAGAAAAAATACAGTAAAAGTGTTCTCATCAAACAAACTGGATGTTTGGTGCAGAGCCCAGCGGATTTTATTAGCCAGTCATTTCCTTCCAGAGATCATTAATGGTGTGTATGTCTGTCTGTATGCACACTTTTCAGATTAGTATTTTATATGCAAAGAACATGACCACTTTTTTTAATGTATATGCATTGCTAAAGTGAAATAGCATCTCACTGAAATTTGCTCTACTATGACAACATTTCTGCACACAGGTACAAGACAATGAAGGGATAAAATACATAAGACATAACTAGTGTTGGGGGCCGCATGGCTCAGAGGTTGTGTGGCCTTCGAGCAACTGAAGGGTCGCTGGTTTGATCCTCACTTCTTCCGGTGACAATATCCAATGTCCTTGAGCAAGATACTGAACCCCTAATTGCTCCTGATGGCCCGCTGATGGACTGGTGATCCGTCCTGCCTCTCCCTCACTGTCAGCTGGAATAGGCTCCAGCCCCCCCACCCCCCGCAACCCTTAACGGGTAGGCGGTATAGGAATGGATGGATGGATGGATGATGGATGGATGGATGGATGATGGATGGATGGATGGATGGATGGATGGATGGATGGATGGATGAATAAGTAGTGTTCATTTTGTAGATGAAGACTGACTAAAAATGTTGTCAACTACCCTTTTTTTAAGATTGTATCATCTAAAACTGACGATAATCATGACCAATAATTATATGAATTTTGGTTTAAAGGCTTAAACTAACTAAACACTGAAGTTCCCCTACAAAAAAAACAAGGTCAATTTCCACAGAGACTTCAGTGGTTTACAGTTTCTTGGGCTATGATCAGACTAACATGCTCAGACTTCTACTCGATAAAAACTCAACTGAATAAAAAAGGAGGAGGATGAGTAAATATAATAAAAGGACTGTTGAAACTAAAACTAAATTAAAAAATAGCTGCTGACATTAAAACTAGACACAAGCCCTGTGTCCATGATCGTCGTCCGTCTGACTGGCTGCTGGTGTCTAAGTCAGTTGTGACTTTAAATGGTTTAAGTGAAAAAAAATACTGAAACTGTAATAATGTATTTAACTATTTGAAAAGAAATTCCCAGTCTTCAAAGCCAAAGACAATGGCAGTGTGCTTGAAGAGAGGAGAACAGAGGCCATCATTAAGGCAGATAAATAAAACATGCTTCTCTCACTTTCTGATACACATTTCTGTCTGGAAATAGAGCAGAAGAGTTGCTCTGAATTCTGCAGTGGCAAAAAAATATTCTGTTTAAATTCAGTGTAAAGCAATGCGGCTGTCCAGTGCTCCCAGCAGTTCAATGCACCGCAGCAGCAGCAGCAGCAGCAGCAACTATCCCTGGGAGATGTGTCATTTAGGTGGAAGCAGCAGGTTGCGCTCAGCTAAAAGACGGCCGCGACTATTAGCGGGTCCTAATTAAGACGCACTAATTACGAGTGATGGAGTGAGTGCTTTGTAAGGCCGTATCTAAATAAATAATGAATACATAATCATTGTGCTTAAACAAGCCGCTTGAGCTTAAACAGTCACAAGCCCTCGGGCCTTGTGGGTAAATCATGCCGCAGAGGAAGGGGGGAGAGGGGGAGAGCTGTTGCGGTGCATCATGGGAGCTGTCAAGGAGTGAAAAAATTAATACGCTGTTAAATATTCACTACCTGTGCCTGAGTGTCGGGTGGGAGGCACCCGGGGGAGATTTCAACTATGATGAGGTTGGGATGTTGTTTTCTTACCTCGTATTGTTGAATACACACTGTGGCCATGTTTGGAACAACACAAACACAGACTGTCGATAAAATTTAGTGACTTCTGTGTACATGCATTGTATCTCTGCATACCTTTATCTGCTGCATTCCTTTATTCATGTCAATTTAACGTTCCTGTTGCTTGATTCCTGGAGCTTAAAGTCAATGAGGTCTAAGGGAACAAATTCTTTTCTATATATTTTTGCAATCTCAGGGCTTTCCGCTCTCACTGCCCTCAGATTTTCCTCGTGATCACACTGCTGTTCACCTCCCTCTTTTCCCTGTTGCTACATTTCCTCTTCCATTTTTACATCTAATTATAAATCACCTCTTTTTAGCTTCCACTTCATTGTCCCTCTTCTCTTCTCCTCTCATCTCCTCTCATCACCACCTGATATCAGCCAATAATTAACTATCCTCTCATTCCATCTCTTCTCTGCTTAAGTCCTCCTAAAACTTTTTCTTCCCTCCTTCCTTCCCACCCCCCCCCCCCCCCCCCAACGGAAATCTAAAGTTAGAGAAAAGGTTACAGAAGGTCATTGAGTAGGCCTTGGAAAGAAAGAGGGAGCTTTGATGAAAAGATTTCACTCGCATAGAAAAGGAAGAAATGCTGGGAAATGATCACGACTTGAGAAAATTTTGAGCATTTTTCTTCCCAATAAAACATCAATTTGTAGTGTAGGTGTGATGCACCAGGGCTCCCTGATGGTGCTCTTGAACATAGCCCTCCAGGCGTGTGTAGGAGTCACAAATCTAAGCCTCATCACTGAACATAAAAATCTTTTATCTCTGTCTCCTGTCGTCCTTAAAGAACATTGTTGATTCTAAACTAGCCTCTGTGTGATTCAGAACTGCTGATTAAAAGCGCTCGCGAGGACTTGAGAGTCCAGATGAACTGAGAGATGAAAGGAGAGGTGTCCATCCACTGATCAAATGCTCTTCTACCACCAGCAGCCTACAGCATCCTTTGAGAAGCTAGCAAAAGGCTAGCTAGGGACAGCAGAGATGGCCATTAGTCACCAGACTGACAGTATAGTGACAGAGAATTTTAACTGGCGCCCGAGCATCCTAATAAGCTCAGAGAGGCTTGAAAGGAGAAGATAATGAGCTGAAAGTAAAGAAAACACAAAAGCGACTTCCCCATTCATCTCATAGGAACACTTCAGCAATTCAGTCAATAAACACGCACCTGAGAGCTAAACAGAAACCAATATTCCCCGATGGTATGTTACAGTACTTCATGGCACGAAAAAAATTTTTTTAGACGACTATGACCTCCAGGAGGCCCTCTTACATTGGCAGATACTCAAAAGCATTAATAATAAGTAATCATACCTGCAGCTGAGTTACATTACTTTAGCATGTCTCTCACCAAAATTATCCCAAAGTCTGACTCTACACACTCTGAACTTGTCAGATAATATTGTTTTGTATTTTATAGCAGTTCAGAGTTGGTATGACCCACAACAGAATAATGCCACACAATTAAGCCCATCACACTTGCAATATCAGCCTGTGCAATTACGTAACTTTTGTTTTTACTAACAAACATATGAAATCATATTTATGATAACCTAAATCTTTCACCACTAGTTTCAGACACTAAAACCACAGCTGTTGCAATAACAACGTGGAGAATACAGCTTAACGTAAATAAGTTGTTATGTATACACACTGCCTGGATTCAAATCAAGGCAGTGTGGAGGGGCAGGCTGGATGTGTGGTTACAGAAGAACCTGACAGTGCTTGGAAGTTTAGTTTATAGCAACAAGCTACAGCCATGGCGACACATATTTATTCTGAATTTCTCAGAGTCCAGAGAGAAAATGGACACCCATTATACCCCCCCCAAAAAATGCTCCAACCATTTATTATTCGAGCTATATAAGGCACGGGGGCTACCCTTGGGCCACCATATTGAGTATGCGGCTTGTTCGGGGGCAAACATTACACGGCTAGCCCGGCGTACATTTATATCTATGACTGAAGTGTATGTGCCCTGCCTCAGCCGTGTGCTGCATTATTCATGATGTGTCATAGTTCTCCACTAGCTGGTGTCTGTCTGTCAGCGCTGCGTCTCCCCTGTCCCTTCCCATCTATTCCCCCTGAATGGTAATGACAAGCCAGCAGGCACGCACACAGTCACGAAAATACCAGGACATGGAAGACAATGCGCGGACATGCACCCACCTACTTGTACAATTACACAAAGTAAACATTCACACACATAAAGACACCCAAAATGGCGTTGACAATATGAAAACTATTAGCATTTTTTTCATAAATGTGTGTGTGTGAGAGTGTGCTTGCGTGTGTGTATGCATGCGTGCATGTACTCATAGGTAAGTGTGTGTCTGCCTTGAAGAGCTCCTGTTCAGTGTCTTATGACAGGCCGTCAGTCTGCCGCCGCCGCTGCAGCAGCAGCAGCAGCAGCAGAAGTGCTCGAGTCTCTGGGGAGGCCTCTAAAAGCTCACAGGGTTCTGGGGGTGGGGAGCCCAGACTTAGTGAAAGCTTTTCCATGTTCATCCGCCCAGCTCTGCTTCTCTTGCTCCTGCTGCACCAGCCTCATTCTGCATCCAAATGCAGAGAGAACTGACTAACCCTTACCCTGGAACCACCCATCTCTCCTTGTGTTTCCCGTTCCGTCGCTGTATCTGTCAGTTTCTCAACATCTCTGTATCTTACTTTCCACATCACCTCCTCTCACCCTCCTCTCAGTCATTACCTCTCTTTTCTCTCCCTGCTTGAATTTTGCATCTGTCACCCTTACCGTACATCTCCATCTCTTTTCCTGAAACTATTGTTATTATACACACACACCCCCCACCCTTCCACATCTCGTTTCCTTTCCTCCTTCCAACCAGAGGAGCAGCATATCCAACAGTACATTAACCTCCATCCATCTTTGTGAGCTTCACCAGAAGACACTTCCCTCACTGGGAGCTGCTGTCAAACTGCAAGGAGACAATAAGAAGAACCCCCGCCCCACCCCCACTGGAGAAGACTCTAAACAGTGCCAGAGGCTTTAGCCCTGGAGAAAGGGCTCTGGTGGTGGCCCTTGACTTTAAAACGACAAGAAAAAAGAAAACACACACGAGGATGGTAGCTGTCACAAAGCTGACTTGGACGAGATCGAGGGGGTGTCAGATTGTGAGAGAGGGCATGCAGACAATGCAAACAGAAGCTGGGGTAACAAATATCTTGTCGCCTGAGGCACAGGGCGCGTGCAAGTCTGGGCGTGCATGTGACAAATTGTTTGTGTTCCGGGACAAGAAAAATCTGTTTTTGGACTTCTCTCTAATCTTTCATTTTTGATTTTGACGACAGTCTGCCGTTTATAAGATATCAAAAGTCAAACACAAAAACAAACACAGTTGCTGCATTTTTAGATGATTCCTACATCATCACTTATGTAAAATCTTAAAAGTAAACTGCATATCTAAGCTGACAAATAAAAGTACAAGTAGAAAATACAATATTTCCCCAGGACACTCAGACAAAAATCTGTGAAATAACATCAGACTACATTGGTGATGGCACATCGTCTGTTTACTGGGAGCCTTTCATTGTGGTGCTCAGCCGTCTTTAGACCCCTTAACTGGCTTCCCATCGCGGTGTAAATATCATTCAAGACACTAGTACTCGCCTGAAGGGCTGTACATCAGTCTCCGCCTCCCAACCTGCAATCTACGGTCAGGTTCCAAACCTCACTCATCCTCTCTGTTCCTCTATCCTCGCCGATCTGTCACAGTGCCAGAGTCAGTGCCCAGCTCGTAGCCCAGAGTAAAGACACATCTGTTCAGACAACACCTCCTACACCTGGAGCCTTCCTAAAGAACCTGGTTAGGTTGGAAAAATGGCATAGTTTGGTTCAAATTTTGTAGTCCGGTGCTGTGAATGGGGCTCAAACGCCTGTCTTGCACTACAAATTCGGATGTTTGTTGGCACCGACCAGGGAAAATGGTTTCTTCGCTGATGGACAACATAACAATGGGGTTTTTTTAGACAGAACGTGCACAAAGGGAGGTTAAGTGAGAAAGAGAGAAAAAAAAGGCAGGGTTCTAAGACACTGTGTAAGGTAATGAAATGTGTGATTGTCTGTACCACGCCATTACCAGAAGAAGAGGGGCTTAGAGCCTACTCTGACGCAAAAGGTGGAGGATAAATCATTACAGTTGGGTGTGTTAACTCATTCTCTGTACATCTTAGACACACACACATACAAACACACACAAACACACACATACACACACCATCTTTCTCTCCTTCCTCTCCGGGCAGCAACATACGGAAATTCGTTTACTTTGAGACAGGCTGTAAAAAGAACACCTCGTAAAAAAAAAAAAAAAAAAAAAAAGGCCCTTTCAAATCAATACCTCAACCAATGAGCAAGTACAGAGGCTCCGCTAGCTTCACTCAAACACATACAAACCGTCGTGGCTTGATTTTCTATTAGCTTGGCAGCTTGTCTCTTGAAGGACACTCCACAGAAGGTTATGAGAAAGGTGTTGCTGCTATAGATTAGACATACACTGCATGTAGCTCCACCGCTAGGATTACAGTCTTAACTTAAATCACCTGCATGCGGAGGGAAAACACACTCAATAGGACCACTTGGACTCTTATCACAACACTGAGTTTGACGTATTTCCTTGAATTACACTGATACAGCTATGAACATGACTTAATAGTCAGTTAAGCTATCGTGTCCTATCGGATAAAGTGCACAAGGAGTTCGGGCTGTTATAATTTAGATGTAGCGTGAAGCAATGCCACGCTGATTAATAATGGCTGTGATATGGAGTAATTCCCATAGTGCTGCAACTGCAGTTCAAATCCTCCATCGTAGTGCTGGAAGAGGTACAAGCTCATTACTCACCATGGAGAGCGCGCACGCGCACGCACGCACACACACACACACACACACACATCTACACACACACACACACATACACACACATCTACACACACACACATACACACAGTGAATAAAGCGTGTGAAAACAGCGTTTACAGATGTTTTGCGGAGGTCAGAGCAAGGCAATCATTGGCTTTTTAGATAAGACTTCGATCTTAAGTACCTTTCTAAGAGAAACTCTTCTTTCTTGTTGTCCCACTCTGAAGACACCTCCTCTCTACTTTTACCTCTCCTTCCTACCACCTGAGCTTTTTCTCCGCAGTCGAACTGTAACGACCTCTTACCTGTTTCGCATCTTTTCCCAGTAAATCCTTGCTGGCAAACACAGTTGTTAGGAGAGAGGCAGGTTCCCCCATTCTGGCACAATCCATCACACATAGCTAAAGGAAGAGCAGAAAGAGAGGAGCCATTACTCAGTAAGATTAACGAGCGTTAACTATGTAATTAGACCGGCAGCAGCATATGTATTTGCATAAAGAATAAGAGCTAATTTGGTGATATGATTCATTATAGGCTCTCGTGATATTATTTCACATGATTAATGCATCTCGCCTAGGATAATTCAAAAATGTTCATTATCCATGTGCTGACTGTTAGCTAATGTGTCCCCACAACACAGAGAAGTCATTGCAGTTGACAGAGTGCAATGGAAATAAATGTGATGTACACAAGAATCACACCCTGCTTGCTCAGGGGAAGAAAAATAACAAACACCAAAAACAAACCAAAAAAGCTCAGATCTGTGAAAGGAGCACTACATAGTCAAATAAGCAAAATGAGTATTACTTGGTTTGGATTTAGCTTCAAAGATGTTACACTTGCAGCCCAAGTGTAACATAGTGGGATTTTTTTTTTTTATCAGAGCCATCCACCTGCGCACATCTTACAAACTCCATGCCTGCAAGCTTTCTGTTGTAAATGCAGAGCCAAGATGACATCACTGTGACATCATGCAACACAATGGTCATGCAACTTAAAATAGAAGTGGCACAGATTTAATAGTTCGAGTCAAGTTGCTTTCCTGGCCCGAAAAAAAATGAGATTCAACAAATATTTCACCCAAAATGTGTATTTTGCTCTCCTTCTCAGTGACTCCAGAATGTAGTAGGAGCCAGCCACATATATTTAGCTTGAAGCTAATGGCAAGTGATGGCTAGCAACAGCAAAACTGCCTAAAAATGTCTGTTAAAAAACTCATCCACATCTTTTTTTAATCCAGCTGTATGCTCATTAATCCACACCCACTTTGTTTGGATCTAAAAACAAATGCTTGAGCTGACATGAGAATGCTCGCTCTTTCTAAGTTAGGGTAATTTAGAAGTTCTACTGGAGGGAAAAATAGCTTTGTGAGCTCAGGACAACTATTTGTGAGCACTTGAATAGGAAAATACATGTCTTGGGTGAAGTACCACTAGGTCCGACGGTGGTGTTTACCTTTGCAGACCGTTCCATTGCCAGTGTAGCCAGGCTTACAGGAGCAGCTGTGGCCTCCAACCATGTTGAAGCACAATGCATTCTCATCACAATTGTGGAGTCCGCTCAGACACTCGTCATGCTCTGGAGACGAGAAAACACAAAAGGCGTCAACAAAGTCTGCGTATAAATTCCTCCCTCTTTAAACAATGTAGCAGTTAACAGTTCACTATCAGGAAAATAACACCGCCAAGTGTTCATTTTCCTTGTAAATATGACAAATGTTTTGCATCCAGCTGGTAATTTGTTTCACACTCCATTAGGATTTCAGACTCAGTCTCGGATTAAATGGCTTGATAGTTAGACAGCTGTGAGTCTAGTAATAAGACATCAGTGACAAACAGCCGACCGGAGGACCAGCTATTTCTCCTGCTCCTATCTTGATCCGTCACAACAAAATTGTTTCAGATGTTTTTGCTTTAATTTGCTGTTTTTGTTCAGCAGAAAATGAGGGAGGAAATTTGAAACAAGGATAAATCTGGATTCTGAATTAAATTAAAATAAACACTGTGATTTGTGCATTAATTACGTAGCATCTTGTGCTTATTATTATGCTGTATTTGTATGAATGAGCCAATAGTGTCTGTTTTTAGTGTTATAAATGTGCACAGTTGGTTGCAAAATTCCCAGGGCAGTGTTTTCTAAGTTATACACAAGCATTAATGAAACAAGCCTGTCGAGGCAGGAATCCCAGGATCCCTATCGTTGTCACTGTGTCATTAGTAATACAGTGTGTTATGGAAATGACAAGCTTGACTAATGACTGCAGCCGTGACAATGCACAACTAATCTTTTGTGGCTACAAGTTTTAACTTGTTCTGGTTCAAGAAAGTGTTGGAACAAGTTCTATCTCATGGGGAGGCAGTAATCAAGTTGTGGGAACAAGTTACATCTCGTGGCCACAGCTTGCTTTTCTTTCCCTAAGGTCACTCTTGCTCCAGATAAAATGAATACTGAGGGAAAGAACATGTTAATCGCACTTTACCAGATATTATCTACTACTGAGCCCTAATAACACTTGTTTTTAAGCCTACATTTCTTTTTAATGCTTTAACTGAAGTGATATTGTCTTTGTAGCGTAACCAATCTGCTTTCATTGAAGAAACTCCATTGATAAAACAATGTAAACCAAAGACACATGACATCTTTGGTGTGTGCCACTGACACACTTCAATGTTTACTACATTTTTTTAACCTCTTGCTGGGTGCAGCAGACATGAGATTATTAAGGCTGCAGGTCGCTGACGATGAGTAAAACTTCATTTAACGGCGAGGAAGTGATGTTTTCACCTGCTTTGTGTGTCCATCTGTCAGCAGGATTAACCAAAGAACTACCACTTTGATACTCACAAATCCTTGCTGTGGAGTGTAACTTGGGTCATGGAAGAACCAATTACATTCTGATCTGTTTAACATACCTGTAGCAAAATTTTGAATTTTCATATCAGCCTTGGTGAAGGTCTGCCCTTCTAGTTTTTAATGCAATCTTGTTATATCACAGCCCGCAGCTCCCGCTAACTTCATAAAACAGAAATATTATAACTTTTAAGAAGTTTCACACTTATATAAAGGGAAACATAATATACAAACTGGCCTCCGAAGATTTGCAAATGAGTCTACAAGAAACTGCAGGAGAGAAGTTTCCTTATCTTTATAATGGCTTCTACTTCAGATTTTATTGTGGAGAAGCTGCATGCTCAGATAAACATAATTTATTTGTCTGGAGGCTTTTGGATCTTAACACTTTGCTGATCTGAAATAACAATATTTAGCTGTCTAAAAGGCGCATCATATCTGTAGTTTATAGACTATATTACGCAGACTCGGCAGCAAATGCTGAATAAAACCCAATTGTCAGTCTGTTTGCACCAGCTGGACCATTTCCACAGCTCCTTAAACTGGAGAGCATCAGTCTGGGCTGCCTTATTGAATCCTTCTGGCCTCATCCTCTGGGACCTCAGTTACGTTTGCTTACAAGGTGAGAAGTTTTTTTGTTGTTGTTGTTCTTTGGTCCCTGATGCAAACCGGTTCTCCAACTGCAAAGCTACCTTGTCTCAAAACCTCATTAGATGCTGAGAAACAAAAACATTTGAACCCTTTCTTTGCGATATAAATATATTTAAATATATGCCCCTCACTTGATCCCCGAAACACAAAAGTAAATCACACAAAAGAAACCGTCTCTCTCTTTTGTTTAGAGGATTCACATCCATATTGCGTTCTTAGATGACTTCCTGAGCTCTACATCAGCTGAAAACTTTCTGGATTTATTTTAACCTTCAGAAATATTCTTTTCAGACATGACCCAACAGAAACAATCATCCTCCTGAAAGAGGTATTTCTGAGCATCTAGATCGGTGGTTCTTAACCTAGGGATGAAAACTAATGTAAACTAGAAAATGTTATGCTATACTGTATTTTTTTCTTACCAGTTCAACACACCGAAGTACCTCAATAATGTGGGGATGAATTCCTTTCCATGACTGTTCTTTAAGTTTACCGTAACAGTGCAGTTATCTAACTTACGCCTAAAACATCAAAGCCAAATTAGAAATGATCGTTCTGTCTGCGGAGTGGGTGGCACAGGTGGCGTGAAGATCGAAAACTCTTGATTACTCTGAAAGGTCGCAACTCATTAAGATCACGATCAAACTCCAAAGAGAACTTTCAATGTAACATCAAAGGGGAAAAGTCGCGACACCCATAGTGTTAATTTGCGGTCAACCGTTTGTATTGCTTCCAGTTACTGTGGTGGATGTCTAGTTACACTTTTTTCACAGGGATTTTTCCTCTACACTTGGAGCCTGTGAAATGCATCAAAGTTGGCACCTGAAGACCGAGAGGATCAGAAATCTTAACGCATGTTGCAGGAGACGGGAGTCCCATCATCCATTCTACCGCCATCATCCAATCCATTATATTTCCCGAACAGACAGTAGGCTCATCCAAATTGAAAGTGACATTGTGACGAGCTCATGATGTGTGCGTGTGAGAGGAATTGAAGGGCACTTGGGAGGGTCTGCTGCTCCATCTCAAACACACACACACACACACACACACACACACACACACACACACACACACACACACACACACACAGAGAGTTACCTACTGCTGGGTAAATTAAAGTCTGCTCATGGGCACATAAAAAAAAAAACAGTAACAGGAGCAAAGGACAGAGGACAGAGACTAAAAGTGTTTTTCTCTCCCAAGGTCACATCTGCCAGCGCAGCAAAGGGCAGACAGAGAAGCAGGTGTTCAGTGTGTGCATGCAGTGTGTGTATGTGTGTGTATACGTATGAGAGAGAGAGAGAGAGAGAGAGAGAGAGAGAGAGAGAGAGAGAGAGAGAGAATTCTGCTTGTAACCCTTGAGTTTTTGGTTAAGTGGAAATTCAGGGATATTTGAATCAATTCAATCTCAGACTAAATCCCTCAAATTTGTGTGTGTATACGTATGAGAGAGAGAGAGAGAGAGAGAGAGAGAGAGAGAGAGAGAGGTATTTCCTCCGTGGCTGCCGTTGCTCAAGGCGTGGACAGATAAACAATCAATTATGTACAGCCTGTCACCGGGGATCTGTCTCCTCCTGCTTGACTCACTCCACCTTCTGCCAAAACAACACCAGCCGCAGCCAGGTCTAACCTCAGGCGGCTTCACTAGAAACAATGTAGTCTCCACTTGAACTTGATGATTGTGGGACAATGAAAGCAGTGATCTTGTGATACATCGGGCAGGAAAACACTTCCTTTACTTCCACGGTGACTCAGTGTTTATTTACTGGGTGAAATAAAATGTGTTAGGTCTGCATCTGGGTCCTCTGTGTTGCTGTATAATTATTACGCTACAAGTGAACGTCGAAAACCCGCTTTAATTTCTGACCGACAGTGAAACGAGAGCCTTGCTGTATCTCACCAGTCAGTTCCTGCTCAAACAAACGTATCAACTAACAACACAATGTGCGTTTAAAGTCAGTTCAGCTCACCAAGCAGTCAATCTCTCTCTCTCTCTCTTCCTCTGAAATCAGCTTAAACAAATGATAATCCAGCCAGATTACCCAAACAAGACGGTGTCTCTTTAATTAAAACGAATGGATGAGAGGCTGCTACTATGTTAGTTTTTTTTTTGTGTGTGCATGATTTGAGTGTGCAACTTATAATAAATACACACTGTCAAGGGAAGCAATCAGGCGTTTCTGTTTCAGTGTCACTACTTGGAAAACATTACAGCAAACAGTATTAACCTCTATAATAATGAAACCTGCAGCATGAATAGTGTCTGCAAACGCAAACGATGTACAAGTTTATTTGCATACAGAGCGGGGACGTGAGATCCGATCACAAGTGGTCACTCAAGGCGCATGTGGAGATGCATTCTAATTGCAGGTGTCGTCTGATGTACTTAGAACTGTCCACTTGGGATATAATCGCTCAAGATGCATGTTAATGCCGTATCTAAACAGGGCCGGTGAGCTGTGTATAATACACGCTGTGTGTTTTAGTGAGAAACCATGAATGTAAACATAATTTGTACTGCCTGACATGAACACTCCCTTGAGCAACTTAAATGTACCAAATACAGAACACTATTAGCCCATATCGACAATAATCTGGGACCTGCGAGCTCAAATGCTTGTGCAATTCTGTTATTCAAGCAGGATAATTGGATATCATGGAGAAACGGGGCAAAAAAACCTGTTTGTCCAAATCCCCTTCAGCGACCAGACGCTCTGAGTCATCAGACAGAAAGTCATATTTCTGATCTCTGTTGCTAACAAACGCTGCTCCACCTTTGGCCCGTGTCCATCCCTTCCTCCCACCGTTTACCCATCCCTCCCTTCAGTTGCTGTGCCTCAGAGGCCCAGGTCTGGTTATCACAGGATTAAAACGAGGACACACACACACCCTTGCATACACACCTTGAGCACAACAGCATGCTTTCACACATACACATGGCAGACACGCACACCACAGGACAGCCTTCTTTAATAACGTTCAAAGGGAGAGCACAACCAATCCGCTACCTTTCATGGATTAGCTGCTAATCTCACAGAGCGAGGAGCACCCAGGGCACTTTGGGGAAAAGACGAAGAGTAGAGAAAGAGAAGAAAGAGGAAGAATCTTGACCTTCAAGATCAAGGGGAAAACGCCAGTCTAAGAAAGGGACAGAAGAAAGTTGGGGATGTTTCTCTTGCTTTGGACTCCTCTGGCTACAGTGTCTCGGCCATGTCAGAGCATTTGGCTTCACATACTTCATTTCCACGATTACATGAAGTCCATGTGTTCCAGTCTACCACCAGCTGGGGTCTGAACCTGTGACCTTCCTCACTGCAGGTAGTCTTCATGTAAAATACAGAGTTCTGTCTGAGCTCCCTGACCCCCTGACAAGCTGAGGAGAAACATAACCATGGCTCCATGCTGTTTCGCCTGGGATTAAATCTGCAGATCGCTCCTTTAATCCACTATTCTGCACGTAAACACTGAGCCATGAAATGAACTACAGTCAACTTAATCCTCTTTACTAAGGCGAACTGGTTCACAAATTACATCGTAAAGCATGTGGAAATATGGCTATCAATACCGGGACATTGTTTCAGCTGACTTTGCGATTCATTAATTGGTGAAACCTATTGAGGATGATAAAAACGCTCGTACATCATGCGAATGTGCAATGTCAATAGGTACCAAAGGGGATGGTTTAATGGATCCTTGCATAGCTGCAATATTTCTTGTGGTCGAGTTCGAGCAATCAGCATTCCCTTTGGACTCTTTTCAAACAGAAGCAGATGTTCAATCGCTCTGAACACGCTGTGGGTTCCTGCAGCTAGTAGCTTAGCATCTTCCTGTTTTTATTGTTCATTTCTGCTCAGACAAGAGATGACTAAGTATATCAAAATGCATAAATCAAGATTCTTTTCTTTATCTAAGGACTTCAGGCGTTATTGTTGACACTTAATTTGGTTATAATTCATCTCTACTAGAGGCTGAGAGGTGAGATGCAGCTGTGTGTGTTTAGTATCAAGCGCTGCGGGTTCTGATGGTGGATGTGTGGTGGCTGATAGTCCAATAACTCTGCAGGGAGATTACGACTGCAATTTGAGTGAAGCGGGGAAAAAGTCATTACATCAAGCCCCTGCATAAGCCCTGGTTTAATCACACAAATTGACTTTTATAAGGAGACGCATAGCTGTGCATTCCACCACAGCGACTTGAAGGCATTTTAATAGGACCTACATAAAATATAGTCACACAATTTAATCCACTGGGCTTGGAGTATTAATCTTCATTGTGAATCTGAGGAATGAGGACACAGCGGAAGAACGACAAATAAGTAAAACAATAAAACTTGCCTACAGCACAGATTAGAGAAAACACACATATGGCGGCTGTTTAAAATTAGCATGGAAATGTAAGTTTTTCTGTCTCGAAAGAGAACCAAAAAAGAAGAAGAAAAAGGGATGAATACGCATTTGTTACTTCCTTAAAAACAATTCCTCAATCTCATATCATGTTAATGCCTTTCAGAAGCCTCCTCAAAAAAGTCACAAATCCTTGACTTTGCTCTGTTATTTCCTGATTTTCATTGACAGGGGAGAGAAAAACTCCACAGGGGGCCCAGATGGAGCAGGAAATGGGAGTTTTCACTGGGTGCTGGTTGTATTGCTGAGTCCTTCGGCTTTAATTCAAACTCCAATGGCACGGCAGGAAAGCTGTGGGCCTAAAGCCTCCTGTGCACAGTGAGGCAGCAGCCAGCCTCTTCACTCTGCAGCCGCTGAGTTAGTTTGCATTGGTGCAAATTGCTTTTTTAATTACAGACACAGAGGAAGCACAGCAGGTTGCCCCCTCTTCGAAGACGATGCGCACAGGGAACTACTTAGCATCATGTTTCACAAGCTGCAAACAACTGACGAGAATGAAGCGGTTCTGCGACTCATCACCGTGGAGTGACATTGTGTATTTTTTTTAGATGAAGGACAGAGACATTGCATTACAGAGGGATTACTGACTCAGATTTTTCCAGGGTTTTACTCCATGTGTGATCCTGGATTTGGCAGTAAATCAAAGCAAATAATTTTAAACAGACACTGTACTATAACGTGACATTGCAAAAGCCATATTTGGCTCATTTGTTCTCTTAAAACATCAAAAATACTCCGATCAGGCTGTGTTCATACATCTTGCGAGTTTATTTTTTACAATAATTACTGTTCACATTTTGCATTTTTTTTTGCTCATCAAATTTATGCATAAAATTCTGTTAGATATCAACATCCAATATTTGAATTTTTAGGAGTAGTTTTTACATTATTTTTTAAGAACACGTGTAATTGTAAAGCATATTCTGATACACTGGCTGTTAGCTTAGCTAGCCCATCTATCCTTAAAGTCCTTACGCCAGAAACTGACCAGTGATGGTGTTTGAAGTTTTGTGATATTTGACTTGTTAAATGTTGGTTCACCACAAAATACAGGAGTGCTACTTCAAATAAAACTACTTTTACTTTTACTTTCTTTGCATGGAAGCTAGATGTGATGTGTTAAGTTGTGAGCTTTAGAGGGTCTGGTGGGTGGAACTTTGGACACAGAGAAGCTGTCTCCTCCTCTCAGAGTCTTTATGCTATACTGAGCTAAGTGATTTGCCTTCAGGCTTTAGCTTCATTCTGTACTTAAAGGACACGAATGGTCAAGTAAGAAAAAATAAGTGTACTTAACCTAAATCACAGCTGCATTTGATGTAATTTGAACACAATCTGATACGTCTCTGTGCTACTGCAAAGATCCCTCTCAACACGTCTTCTGTAAGTTGAAGACAAACTGGTGGGAGAAGCAGGTCTACAACCACAATAACCCACAACAAAGAAAAAGACTTTGAATCCTTCAGGCAATGTTTTTAGATTGTTTTGGTTTGCTTTTGAAACTGACTGTAGTTTTGACTTTTGATCAGGAACAAATGGGTCTGCCTCCTCCATTCACAGTCTGTCTCATTCTCAGGTTCTCGGTGATTTTCTCTCTCCTTATCACACACACACACACACACACACACACACACACACACACACACACACACACACAGGCACTGAGTACTTTCACACGCCAGATGAAGACACACACAAAGAAGGCAGTCAGTCCACAGACACTTCGACACTTCTTGAGAGGCCCATTTTCTGCAACGTGAAGTTTCCAAAGGGTAAAAGTTTCCTCACCAAACGCTTTTAAGAAATTGCAAATCTAATAGCCTGTCATTGACCACTCTGTGTGCTCAAGTGTGGATCTGGCTCTGCGGTGAAGAAGCTACTGACGCTCTGGTAAATGACACCATTCTATCGCCCTTATCAAATCTTCTTCCTCCAAGCCAATAGGGGGCAGCATATTATAAGCAAGTTTGCGATGCCCATTCCTCGAGAGGGCTGCAGGGAAGCAGCACTATGGTTTCCCTCAACTAAGCCAACGGAATTACTAAAGTAGGTTAAACAGAGTTGTAAATGCAATCGCAAGAAATACAAAGTTAATGTTATGCTATGAACAAACTACCTCGCATGACAGCAACTTCACCACAACTAGCTCCGTGCTTCATCTGTTTTAACTTAATGATTTGATTTAGCCAAGTCAGACTTTAGCCACTTGTTCACAACCACCATTATTCAGCTCGATCGAAGGAGTGAGATTGTGGATAATGCATAGCAAAGATGAGTTTTCTTTACAGGGGGGCTGGGTTAAGCTCAAGGAGACACCTTTTGAAGAACTAACTGCTACGAGTTGTTTAGAATGTCAGGGAACACCCTGGTATCAGCTGAGAGAACTAAAAGAGAAATGCAAATCAGTGTCTCTATTTACATAACTGTACAACTGCTAAAGGAAAACTTGTACGCGCAGAGATTTGTTATCGGCACGCATGGATTTGCAAATTTCTGCAAGGGGTTTGAAAAAACTGCACGCTGAAAATTGAAATGTCTGATAAATCTAACCTTAAAGGTAGAAAAAACGGATCTATTGAGCAGATGTAGCCGTAGCTTAAATATTGATATTGGACATGAGCACTGTTTAAAATTGGTGTATCAGGTTTGCAAATCGATACTGATTATTAATCTGAGCGCTCAGTTTTAAACCATACGCACACATTTGTCAGTCGCATGCAGTATGTGTAATAGTATGTGTCATGAGGGACAAAAGCCTTAAAATGTACTAAGAATAGGGTTCGGCAAATAGTGGTCTAGAGAAAATGAATGTAGGTCTTCGTAAATATCTTAAAAACGACTTCAGTGAACATGTGGAGTGTGTGAATGTTGCACTGGTAATTGAAACAAAATAGGTGCAAATCAAACTGTTACATTCATCCTTACACATATTAACTGAACAGACTGTGCATAATTGTAGGGTGACAGATTCTTAGAGGAGTGTGTTTAATCACACAGCATCTGGCCTTGGTTGCATTGTATTTTACAGGTGTTATTTGTATTCTAATAACTGCAACGCGGTTTCCTTTTTCTGGTGCACTCCGCATTCAGATAACTCACTTTGTTTATATTGAATATCTGGCTTCCTCTATCTGTCTCCAGAAGTCTGTGTAGCTCTTGGCTGCAGGATTTATCATTGTGAAATCAAACAGCACCCCACAGTATAAGACTAAAGACGTAAATTAAATCAAATTTGTCACTGCCAATAACTTTGGTATATGAAATGCCTCCGTGTAAAAGGTCTTGTTGTAGAAGATGCGTCCTACTACCGAGTCTTGTAGCTGCAAGTCCACACCAGGCCATGAAAATCATCTTATTATTCCAGAGGGTGTAACTGTTAGCGATCCTCTCACAAACAGGTACATCTGGAAGCTGAAGGTTGGCTTTATAAATCTAGAATAAACGTAGGGCCTTCACTTGACCCCGGCCTCTCACAAGGCCAGCAGAGGAACTCACCTGTGCAGGAATAGTCATCGATCCTGATGTAACCTGTATGGCAGATGCACATGAAGGAACCGGGGGTGTTAACGCACATGGTGTTCTCTCTGCAATAGTGCTTCCCTTCAGCACACTCATCAATATCTGAAGAGCAGGGATAGAGGAGGAGAGAGAGAGGAAGAAAACAGAAAAAACTCATATTAATCCAAACACACTTTAATATGTCAAGTGATGTCAAATTATCCATCATTTGCTGTGTGCATCTCTTTAGAATATCAATAATTCTGTCATACACATCGGCTGACCTTTCTAGAGGCCTTGCACAGATATTACACCGTAGGGATGCAGATCAAATATCTTATTTGTAATCAATATTTCATAATGATTTACAATCCTCAGACAAAAAGTTCAGTCCCCTTGATTAATCTGATGGTAAGACTTATTTTCCACCTTTAATCGGGAGATTTTCATCAGTCTTTCCTCTGGAGACGAGTACGAACTGATCTGGAGTTCGTCTGGTTTGATCTGTTCATGCTGTCGGTAGCATCTTTGTCCCCTGTGATTCCAGATTGTCTTTACAGAGTTAATCACTAAATTAATCCTGGAAAACTGCATCCTATATTCTATAATTCTTCCTATGATATCGGTTTTGGCTGACAGAAGTCATTTCAGTGCCGGTTTTGCTCGAGTTTCTTCTTTGCTCAGCATCTGCTTTGCAGGATGACAGTGCAGTAAATAAACGATTGATGGGTTTTCACGTAATGTCTACATGTGTCTTACAAAAATGTATCAATGTAGCAATTCGTTTTATATAGATAGGACAGGATATCAGGAAAAATTGCAAAAATATAGGAATGGGCTAATTTTGAGTGTCTGTATTCCATCGAGAGACGAGTTGTTTAGATTGACTGGCTGCAGGCCTGAATACAGATACTGGTGAATTAACATTTTACTTTTTCTTTTCTTTTTTTGTTTTTAATTACTTTATCCAGCAGTTAAGAAACGTAGGGAGGGAAAGACAAAGAGAGGCCGGAATTAATCGTGAGTGCAAATTTGTTTACAATTTTCTGATGTGTAATCATAAACATTAGAACTTACAATCATATTTGATTATTCAAATCTAAATTAGTTGTCTTGCCTTGTTCTAAAAAAAAAAAAACAACAACACAAAACTTGTTTGACTGAGTAGGAGCTTCCTGAATTCATCGTTTACAGAGCAACATAGATGTCATCAGTTTTATGAGGACGATACTGCAAGAACACATAGTCAATATTTACGGGCCTTATATCTGTTTTAGGTATTCTTTATGCGGAGGGAGCCTAGCCTGGAAACCACCACGTTCAACTGTAGCATGTCCTGGTTGGTTCCAGAGTTCCTGTGCAGCCTGTGGGAAAGAGCTATTTGTCTTCATCAGTACGAGACAGAGGTTGAAATGCAGGGGGTCCATGAGAGGTGGGCGCTGAAGCACTTAAGGTTACACCACTCGATTTTCAATCTATTTAATCTACAGCACTCCACGGTGGCTTTGCTGTCTTTCTGCCACTGTTATTGGCCGTTCAATGCTTCCCTCTGCTTTGAGTACTCTCTTACATGTTACAGCAGGAAAACAATTATGAAGCAGGTTAAATTAATTTAAAAGGCTCCGCAAACGCACACACACGTTATTCTGCCTGATTAGACCTCCGTTGAGTCAACAAAGCCGCGCATTAAACTCCCCGTACCAATTACAGTGATAAAGGTGTATGTTTTCCCATCTTAACAGGCGCAGAGACGATGGGATGTCAGTCAAGCACAACCTGACGCGCGTGAGTAGAATATAATTCCTCATATCAACTAATTTCTTCTGTTAGCACCGTCACGTGAGTCACACCTCTGGAATTGTACGATGAACTGTCCAGACCAAGAGGACAACACGTGTGAGTGTGCAGAGACACGATGTAGAACACCGGCTGTAGAATGTGAAAGTGTCTTAACACAAAACCAGCAAAGATCGACCCGAGATTTATGCAACACGGAGCCACTTCTAGCCTCCTGTTTCACTTACTTTTCGGTTACATTCCGCGCATTTTAAAGTTGAGTGTCATCATTCTGACATATACAGTAATAACGTAGGTGGATCTTTTCCAGCAGACAAGCTGTACTCCGACCTGTCTGGAGAGAAATCGCAGAGAGACGAAGGAACGAAATGACTGGTGACAGAATCTGTGTGGGGGGAAAAAAAGGTTTCTTGAATTTGGAGTTGGAGCTAAATATAAACTTAACGTCCATCAGGTGGATGAAACTTGCCGGAATGCTCGTATAGTCTAACAGTGACTCTGCATTTTTGTTTCTTTTCTTGAGTTTCCTCATTTCGGGATGTTATCTAGTAGCCTGGCATGTTTGTTTCGCAGTTATTTTGTTGTGTAACCATTCATGTGTTGCTTTTTTATTCTCTTTTCAGTCGCTCTGACGTCAGTCCTTTTACTTACGTGGAGAAAGAACACAGCACCAGGCTTGATTTAATTGTTAAAGTCATTTGTCAGTTTAAAGGTCTGGAACAAGGCTAATACTCCCGTCTCTGCCGGGTTATATGAAGAGCAAATTGTTTGCTAACATGTTAGTAGAGCACTTTACTTACTTAATCTTATTTTATTCTAGCAGGCGAGACATTATGTACAGTGTCTTAGTTAAAATAATGTCCTGGCAATGGAACGCGTAAGAGGGGAGGAGAGCAAGGAACAATACAGACAAACAAGTGAACAAAATGAATTAGAAAACAACAAAATAATCAAACACAAACAAGTATTATTCAAAGAGATGGTAAAGCATTCGGCCCGCTCTTAAAAGCAGTAATTGGAATAAATTTCCCCTTTTTTTTGTACAATAAAAATAATAAAAAGAATGCAATCCGTAGCAGCAGCAGCAGCGTAGTGGAATGGCATCAGGCCCGTAAACTGAGTTGGATTTAGATTAATTTACTTGTATTCATCAGGAGGACCAAATTTTTTACTTGTACCACAAATGTTGGCTGCAATGTCTGACTTAAACATGGGGGTGATGATCCCAGAAGAGATTTATAAATAAACGTAGACCAAAGTGTATTACAACCAGTGTTTGGATAAGGCGAAGCTATGTATCAGGACTCTGTTTCTGTGAGTTTGGGTGGGGAGCTTTTCTTTACCCTGGTAATTAAAATTTGGTAAGTGCAGCTTGAAGAATATCATTTATTAGATTGTCCTTCTCACTCCCATGATTCCGTATTTGGATAGCTGTTGCCGTAGCAACAGCTATTCCTGGGTTGTAAACTGCATGCCAAACCATCAGACGGAAGATACACTGCCAGGGTAAACAAATTAATCTTGATAATATGATGCAACCAAATGCAATTCGATGCAAATACAAGTCAAACCGAAACAAACGCGGGTGTGTAATTTGTTCAGAGGCCTTGTTCCTCTTAATAGTACAGGTCAAATGTTGTGAGTGAAACTTTGTGAGAGACAATCTCCACAGTCCTTGACATTACCAATTTATTATGCATTCACTGTATTCAGTGTCTGAATGAGCGCGCGAGGACATTCACCCCTGAATATGTTCTGTGCCAGATGCTTTTACGAAAAGCACTTGAAATTGAATTTCAATAGATTTGCATTGGCATTCACTTGGCTCACATGTCCTTGGGTAGAGAAAGCATCCAGCAAACTAAGAGCTCAGCACCTGTCTACAACTGTGGCATTCACATTTCCTTGGTTTCTTTCCTTTCACACTTCCATCAATACATGCTGCCTCCAGCTATTGAAAAGCTTTACGGATAAATGAGGCAGCCAGACAATCGTCAACCACCTATGAAAGTATATGTGTCCTTCACTTAATGAAAAGAGGCTAATTGAACCATGTGACTGGCTTTAGGAGAGAGACAGAGAGCAACAAAAATTTAGAGGGTGAGGAGAAAAATGGAACTAGAGGGACAGGTAGCAGGGCAGGTAAGCACCAGAAGTCGATTACATACAGACTCAAAACAAAAAAAGAAGAGACGAGGCTGCCAAGCTGAGAGTTGGAGAAAAAAAAGGGTAAAGTTATGGATTAAACCCAGGAAGATGTGAGGGAGAGACAATGTGAAGCAAAAACGGTGAAAAAGTGTGTGAGAGCGAATGAACAATTCCAAGATTTAGATGGCAGAGAAATAAAAGTGGAGATAAAGCGGTAAAAGGTATTAACTGTCGCTGAAGAGACGGAGAGTAAGAGAACAAATCCACTCGCCGCTGTCCTCAATTGCGATGGTAACCTTGAGCCGAGGACTTAGGTGACAGCTTTCCCTTTTTCTGATTGGCCGTCCACGGCACTGTCTTTGATTTAGAGCCTATTAACTGTAAGACACCATCCGTCCTGCAGCTGATGACAGCAGTTAGGTTTGCTAAAACAATATGTTAGGAGGTGAGATGATGAGGAGCACAGCACAAGCCAATCTCCATCTCCATTAACCCACTCCATTTTCTTGATTGGCCTGTCACATGGATACACGTGATGCGCCACTGGCCCAGAGTCAGAAGGCAGCTTTTACCTCTGAATGGAGTGATCGGGGTCAATCCATCGCTACGCCATGATGGATGACTAGAAAACTGCTGTTTTGTTTTGTTTTGTTTTTTTTCTTCTTTTAAGCTCAGCACATTTCAGTATAACTGCTGAATCAATCATAGACACACTATGGAGGACGGATACATTATCAGGATAAACAGAGAAAGACTTGTTTTCCATAAAGAGGGAGTTTATTTAGTTCCTGCTCGCAGTCAACAACCATGGCAGGTTAGAGCTTCAGCAACACGCTTTATCACAAATTCATCAGCCTCTCTTTTATGAGCAATTTAAAAATTGTATCTATTGTAATCATCACATGCTACAAATGCAGTCATCTTTTTTAACTCAATGAGAGACTATTCTTTTTCCATTGCTTTTAATTGAACTTTTTCCTCTCTACCTCTGTTGTATTATTCTTTTTTGTAATTAAAGGGTTCATTCACCCAAAAATGAGAATTCAGTCACTGCTCACTGCAGCCTGTTGCTGCAGCCACGATGCCAACATGGCGTCAGGGATGTTTTTCAAAACAACTTTGCACGTTGAGGCTTCAGAACGCTTGGTTTATTCAGGATGAGCAGTATGGAGGCATCTTATGCTTTCATGATGTATTTTTTTTACATTTGAAAATTGGTCATCATTCGCTTCAGTTGTTTAGGAGATTACTGCAATGCCCTTTCCTGAGAAGCTCCAGCAGTGTTTTGATGCATACAGGGATGTTGATTCAATACGAATAAAAAGCACTAAAATAAGAAAAAATGCTGAAAAGAAGGGATGAAAAGAAACATTTAATGCACTTGCCCTGAAATAACATGGTGAGCCGAAGCTTCCCGGTGGTTACGAAATGAATGTGTGACTTTAAAAAAAAAAGAAAATCACACATGATGAGGTGGCCCATGCGAGATTACGGGCAAATCTGATTTGTCTCTCAAATTAGAGGATTTTCTGCCCCCACCGCTGCAGGTGATGAGGGCCGATTTGCTGTGTCCAGACATCACCACATCTACAAAACACAAACTTAAAGTGGCAAATGTCAATGGAGAAACAGGTAACAAATTCCTCTGGCATTCCATTTGGATGTCCGGAGGGTTCACACTGACACGCTTCTGTAGAAATCTGATTTGAATCAGATTTCAAACCACCTCCAAATGCAGTTTGTGGTTTTTGCCTGTTCAGACTGTCTAAAATCGATCTGCAAATTGATCCAAAAATCTGACTTGAGCTGGCAGTCTAAAAAAACAACCTTAATTCAGTCTGGATGATATGGAAAAATCTCTTGTACAATTTCCTTACCATATCTTAATTGTCAACTTAAAAACAGAAGAAAACGGCCCAAATATGATTTTATGAATCCCAGACGCAACATGGACGGTAAACGAAGCAGAGAAAGCTGAAGGGAAATCACCTTTTGGTTGGGCTTTACTAGTTTTGACCTTGAAAAATCCCCAAACAATGTGCAGTCATGATATATTTGGTAAACTAAACAACAACAACAACACACATATGCTAAACTACTACCAACGTTTTCACAGTTTGGGGTCGTTATTGTTTTGACATTTTTTTCTTTTTCCCTCTATTGCTCATCCAAGTCAACCCACAACTATGTAAATAGGGAACAGAAGCTTATTCCTCTCTGTTTATGTAGCTTGTAGTTTCTAACAGGCAGCGTGTTTCAGACTGCAGTACACTGAGGTCTGGGAGTAGGGAGATAACGCCGCCGTTGCCTTTGGATATCCCACAAAGACCCCCGAATCTGTGCCATTCCACCAACGCTCGCTCCCTCACTTTATCTCTTCTCCTTTCTGTCCTTTTTTCTCATCGACCTATCCCTTCCCTACCTATCAACTCACACTCACTCAAACAGATGGTTTTCAATAAATGGCGGTGGGGGCGAGCCTTGCCAAAACATTGTCTGATAGTCCTCAGGAGCCAGTTCCCTCACGGCCAGATACATGGCAGTCAGAGGGAAGAGTGCCGAGACGAAGAGCTGTCCCTGCTGGCCAAGCAGCGTCCTGCTCAGCAAATAATCTCCCTAGTTGGAATCGGTTCATCATGGGTGGACAGACAGAGGATGTTACAGGATGTCTCTCTTGGCTCCTCACAGTCACGAAGCTTTGGTGTTGATTATCTTAAAAAATTAGCTTGAGTTTGTACAACAATCCTGGCTAAAACGAATGCAGTATTTGAAGTAGTTGCTGTTTAAACATATCTGGATCCAGTCCTGTATACTAGCCATGTTTCAGTGGTTTCTGAGCGATATGAAGGAAGGTTTGATGTATAGAATAAACAAAAAAAACCAGCTGATTCTCAGATGCAGCAGCATCAGTATCAATAGGGGGGTGTTCGGGTACAGTTCTGGGAATAGGAAATCCCTGCTTTGTTCCCACTCTGAGCCCCAAAGAAGTGTAAAAATGCATTTATCTCAAAGCACCAAAACATCAGTTACACAATAACAGCTTTACTGATTAAAATCAAATTACCTAATTTGTTACAAGTGTATAAGACAAAAAAAAACTCATCTGCAGCGAAAACACCTTCTGTGAAGCCTTTAGATGAAACCAATTAGAAGTCTGTCCGTTAAATATGTTGTTACAGCGACAAAAACAAGGTGAAACAACAAGCTTGGCTCTCTGAACACTTATTCACTTACAAGTTGTCTCACTGTCGGTTCACCGAGAAGCTTTTTTTCCCTCATGGCCACAGTAATGAGAATCCCAGTGAGGTAAAGAAGAAAAAAAACAAAACATGGACAAATGTTTCCTTTTAAATTTGAACGCATTCACCTGTTTCTTTTTCAAAACATAAACTGCAGAATTCTAGCAGAGAATTTTTCAACTTGACAAATTTGACAATCACTCCGACAAAGACGAGACCTCAAAAAAGACCGAAAACAGAAACCGTCGCTGCCAATTTAAGGCGTTAGCCAATTAAGATGAGTGAGTGGAGAGAATCCCATTAGAAAATAACGAGAGGAAAATCTGCATTCTCAGAGTGAAGTCATTGTCTAAATACCAGACACCCGCTGTGATCAAATGGTTGGAAGCCTGCTACCTGACTTTGAACAATGAACATCAAATGAGAAGAATAAGGAGGATAAGTGTGTGTGTGTGTGTGTGTGTGTATTGGTGTACTGTAAAGTTAAAAAAAAAAAGATGTGTGGTGACGTGTTATTTTTTTCTCCTTCTTGACGTGTCCCCATATTCAACACATATCACAGTAACAATTTGCTCACTGGGAAAAGGTTCTGTCCAGTCTAACAACATTCATGTGCAAACATTTACCAGCTCTTGAATTACAGCATCAAGTGCGCGCGTGCGTACGTACGTGCGTGCGTGCTTGTGTGCGCGCGAGTGTCACATTAAACATGCACTCAGCACACTTCAATTTCGCCCGACCTAAATGAAGCCATTCTCATAGACAAAACTGCCTTGTTTGAATGCGGCAGATGTGAAGGGGCGTTTTTACCCTCCACGGCGAGTCCCATTAATCTGGGAGAGATTTCCAACCACGTGTTAATCGATGAAGCATCATCATCCATCTCTCGTCAGCCCGGAGGCCAGAGGTCAAAAGCAAGAGCAGCAAGGAGCACAAATGACTACCGGGGCTCCAACATCCACACGTGGCGATAATTTGTTCAGTTACTGCTGCATTTTCATGTATTTTATTCATTATATTCATTGCTACATATGGCTGGTCCCGGTGCACGCCTCAGTATATAACACATCATGTTTGTAATGAAAAAATAGATCATGTTTTGAATATTTATGATGATTTCATGTTGGGTTTACCTGTTATAAAAATAGATTAAATTGCTTTCCCAGCTATTAGGAGATTATCTACATAAGAACCCTAATAGAATATCATAACTAAATATTTGTGATCATATCTAGAACACGATATTCATTCAGATTAAATTCAGATTAGATTCTTAATTAATTAAATGCGTATTTAATTTTTCAAAGCCAATTATCTCGTTAGAGAGCAGGTCATCATCTCATCAAAGAGTTTAGTTGCAGTTTATTTAACCAGAAAGTACTTCAACGGGAAAGTGGGTCCACCAGGGAAGTTACGTGAATGCAGAATATTAATAGTATCATCAAAATATACATTACAAATACACACACCAAGATGTTCTCTGCAATAAACAGTATATCACTGACCCGTATCCGTCCAGATATTTCAGCACAGCATTTTGTGATATCAACCAAAAACTCCTGTTATATATTATTCCCCAGAATTGATTCAACACAAATCTATTTGTATTTGCTTATTCCCGCTAACGCACCAGTGATCACATGACCTCTTTAATAGATGTACCAAAAAAAAAGCCAATCAGAAAGTCTTAGGGTGGAGGCTTCAGATTACTGTAACCTACGGCAACAAGAAACAATTATTCTAATTCATGCAAAACTTTGACGACACCTTCACAGCAGTGAACCTGTGGACCGGTGCAGCAGAGAGCAGAGCCGAGTTACTGTTATTTACTCTGAACGATGGCAGGATTGTCTGTTTTGGATGACATTTCAGCGAGGTCAAAGAGGTGAGTTGTGTGCAAACACACACAGCCAGTCAGAATGTGTATTTGTTTGCCTCTGGCTGTGTGTCTGACCCCAAGCAGGTGGGCAGCCCAGCGCCTCTGGGCTCGTCCCAGCAGTGATTGGGTTTTGGAGCGGGCCGCGGTCTTCAGTCACTGCCAATTAGCCTGATGCCACCTTGTGACATTCAAAAGACAGCAGAGGCAATCAGATCAGTGTGTGTTCACACACGATATGCTTGCGCGCACACACACAAACACACACACACATATGGGAACACACACAATCTTGTGCTACTATATTAGTGGGGACCCATCGTTGACATTCAGTCACACTTGTTTAACTTCCTACCATAACCTTAACAAAAATGTTAAATGGATTTGTATAGTTTATAAAAGCACTTTATGGTGTTGCGTCATTTCACCCACAGTTCAGTCCTCCCCCTAAACCCCTTCACTCTGATCTAATTGAAACCAAGTAACCCTCAAACAGCCATTGAAACCTCCGGGGTTCTAACAGCGGCGGCATGGGGTTATTTAAAGCTTCTACACATAAGTAGTGAACCAACTGTAGTCCTGAAACGAGGTTGATTGGCATCCCCATTATTAGGGCATCTCACACGTCCTGTTATTGAAGAGCTTTCTCACAGCAGAAATTTGATTTTTTTTTTTTTTTTCCCCATGGCAGGAAACAGCTTTTGAAATTTATTTTTTTTCTGATTACATTCAGGTGTGGCAATAAGCTCAGACTCAGAGAAACACATGAAATGACCGCAAATTAAGATATTTTGGTAACAGAGATAGACAGATGTTACATTAGAGCGGAGAAAACTTTTATATTTCAGCATTATTTATTGATATCTGCTTCTTGAAGCGACATTCACCGTTGGAAAAAAGTGTTTTATGATGATTTCTGATGTGTCACTACAATTACGGTCTGGTTACCTCCAATCACAGGAAATGATCACATTTCTGACCGGGAAGTGAAGAGTTTTCATGAATTTTATCTTTTCGCAGGATGTAGCAAAACTTTTAAGGCTGAATTAAAACAAAGTCGGTGGCAGTGGTGAGGGTGGGGCCTCATGGGCCAAGGAAGAACCCATTCAATTTTGGGCAAGTGTAAAATATCATCACTTGGACTGGCTGAGTTCAGCTCGGCAGAGGCATGTGCTGTACCATCACACCCTTCTGCTAGATTGAGGACCAAAACTTTACCTTTGTGTTGTTTCCGTGACTTCATCACGCAATATAATGTTGAAATTTTGCGGCCACTTCATAAATTTTTTTTCCCCCTGAGATCAGCCTGGCTGATGAGGTAAACCAGCATTCAGAGCCCAAAGACCCCTGCACACCGCGTATGTGAATGGAGAGTAAGTGTGACCCACGATAATAATTACACTGATGCTTTCGCATGTGCCACCGTTTGAAAAGGCTCCATTCACACAGATGCATTTTATAAAATCATGCAGCATAGCTACTCCTCCCTCAACATGACAGGAGAGCTTGAGAGTGCCTGCGTGGCGTTTAACAGTACTTAACCATCTTGCTCTGTCCATCAGTGTTTGGCAAGTCTTTCAATGAATCGCTCGATATTCTGTAATGTGTAATAATGGTAAATGGACTGCATTTATGTGCCGCTTTTCTAGTCTATTGACCACTCAAAGCGCTTTAAAATACATTCACCAATTCCTGCCAACTTGCGAACACGTTCATGCACTGATGGCATCAGGAGTAATTAGAGGTGCATTTTTTTTTTTTTTGCTCAAGGACACGATCTGTGGAGAATCGAACCACTAACCCGTCTTCCCAGACAAGACTCGTCCGTGTGTTTACCCTGCGTGCTTTTTAAACCGGCTTTACAAGTTTCTGTCATGTGCCTCTTTTTCTCTTCTTTTTTTTGTTCTTCGACGAATGTTCGTCTCATCTGTTGTTGCAGAATTATCTTTGCTTTTGTGTGCTTCAGTTTTCTAATTACTTTACAAGGTTGTGATGTAAAAACAAGTCAAGCATTTCATGTTGATGTATTTCCTGTTTGAAAAATCTGCCTATTTAAATTATAGTCGTGTCTATTAAAGTTCAATGCCCTTGATTAATAAGTAAATTAAGAAAATAAGCAAAGCATGCAAGTGACACGCCGGAGGATACGCATGATATCCAAATAAAATACTAGAGAATATTGTTTATTTTACACACGCCATGCTGCAAATAAAGATAAAAACACCAAAGCAGCCCGTCTTTTTTTGAGTGATCCTGACAGAGACGAATTTCTAAAGTAGGGCATTTCTAAACCAGACAACAATGGGAGACGTCTCTCAGCCTGCAGTCCACTAGTATGCAGAAATGAATAATTGTGTTATCTCAATACGTTGAACTATACTGATTGTTCAATTTAGAGACAATCACACAGCCTGTCACCTCTCGGCTGCTCGCCCCTCTGTCTAATTAGGTCCTAAACATGAATGTAGCAAAGTGGGCAGCGACTCTGCAGCGAAGCTCGTATGGTAGAGAGAAAACTGGTCTTCTTTTTAAACACAGATACATATACATGGACACACACAGTCTTACACAAAGGCAGGGCTTGTTTCCCCTTGAGTTTTCCCTACTGCTGCTTCTATGAAAAATTTACACATAAGTGATCTCATCGGCTATTTTGGGCCCATCTCTGACCTAGGAATGTTTTAAAGCGCTAGTGTCTGTCTCTGCTTTTTATGATGCTCGTCTTTACGTTTGACAGCACAGCAAAAGCGTTTGACTGGGGGCATCTGTGCTTCAGTGTTATGATCTCCCTGCTGTTTTAATACACAAAATTACCTCTAAGTTGGACCTCAACATCTCATCTCTCAGCCACCATCACTGTATTGAGACTCATCTGGAAATGCAAGCAGGCGATTTCACTCATCTCTCTGTACATCTTCTTTTTAGACACAAAATGGAGAGTGTGTTGTGTGTGTGTGTGTGTGTGTGTCTATTACATGAACACAAACAGTCCCTCCAGTCCACGGGATCCTCCATGTTTTAGCAAAGGCTGTATTTTATTTTCCACACTGAATTCCACATTGGACACCCACAATCATCTAGTGAGGTACACGGAGACACACAAAATAAGCTGAAAATTGAGACGTATTCAGGTTTCAATGTGCTAACTCTCATCACAAACACCGCCAGACAATTTCAGAGCAAGAATCAGACGGCTCTTGAGATGAATAGTGTGTGTCTGAAGTGTTGATTTAGGAGGCACTGGTTTTTCTGTATTCACACTGGTAATGGGATGGGGTTGGTTGGCACTTACTTCTATAGCAATGAGCTGCTGAAAATATTTGGGGCGCTTGGACATGACAGATGCATCCACAACAACAAGCCAGGCACAGACCGTCGCTCTAGCCTCAACACGCGACAAATTAAGGGTCAAAAATTTCTCCGTTTGTTTTTACTTCCTCTTTGCCATTTCAATGAAACTATTTGAGCTAGTTGAGCCACCACAAAAGATCACATCATGCGATTTGTATTTCTGGAGGTATTCCCCTGATCCAGAGCAGCCAGGATGCTGGACCAGTCCTTGAGAGATTTATAAAACGCTGGCAGTTCAGGATAATACTCCGCAAGCACCTTGGAAAGGAGAGATGATCTGTCACTTTACATTAACCTGTTTTGGCTCGTTACTCGGTTTGAAAGGCCGAGCATCTTCCTGTCTCTGGCTGCGGCTTTAGCCGCTTTGTGTGGCTGACTTGAGCTGAAGCTGTGGACACGGTTATTGTGCCTGTGATGCCGTGAATGTAGCTACTACTCCAATTTACATAAAAGGAGACAGAATAGTTAAGTCAGACACTCTGGATTTGAATTGAATGCTTCTATTATAATAAGACAGATATGCTATCATAAACCTCTGAGGTTCATGAATAGCTAACAGCTCAGCCAGCGCCGCCCTGTCACTTCACTGCACACACACCCTGCATGTAGTTACACACCCATTAAAAAACTAATGTGTCACAGCCTCCACCATAAAAACAATCAAAGCCTTCGCCACGGCTATAGTCATAGACTCGCTGTCACAGCCTGTCAGAATAGCAGCTACGAGGCAGAATACAACTAGTTTAACTAGTTAGTGTTGGTGAAGTGATAGAGAGCAGAGTGAGCCACAGCTGAGCTAGAACGGAATAGAACAGAACTGAATAGAATAGAACAGAATAGAATAGAATAGAGAAAATCAGTTTAGTGTTCGTATGTGGAACAAAGGGAATAACAAATATGTGAGGAAAACAAACAAATTTTTTTTCTATATCTAAAATTTCACACTCCGCCTGAATCATTATATCATCAGTGTTGGTACTGGCACTGAAGTGCAACACTGCCTACCCTGGCTTAGATACTTTATCACCAAATCCATACCCTCACCCTGTAATGACATGTTGCCCAACCCTGGGTCCGTGTACACCAGAATGCAGTGATGGTGAACTATTCAGATTCTTTACTTCAGCAGAGAATTTCTGCCATCATAGCCTCTCTGTTGTAAATAATTCTATTTTATTCTAGATCAAAGGTCTTTTCTAAAAAAAAACCTAAAAAAAAAACTTCGGCTCTTGTTTCAATGACTTCTACTTCTGTTTATTGAGTATTTGCACAACTTGAACTAAGAAAATATACTTATATTGTGGAAAAATATTACCGGGCAATGAAACTGATTCTTACGTATTAATATCAAAACATAAAAAATAATCATAAAATACTGCGCTAAAAATATGTGAAAGTACAAGGAACTAGCAATGAAATTTATCTTTATTTGTTGGGTCCCTCTCTTTGGGGGAAGTCAATAACACTGACAATTATCATTTGTAGGCAATGTCATATATGTTGTTCACACATTACATACACAACATTAGCACTGATTCGGCTGACTTGGTTTTTACTGAAAATCCTGTTTTTCCTTAATTCAATGGAAATTTGACCCCCCCTTTGTAAGTACGAATGTGGAGTACATCAACTTTGTAGTGAAGCTTGCACAGTGTAACATAGCACACGTTATTATCTGCAAAACAGGCCCTTGAATCCAAAGCAGTTGCTCACAGGATGACCTTGTTATTGCTCTGGGCTGTATTATTAAACCACATTGATTACATTTTCCGTTACCGATGAACCAACACAGAGCAGCTTTTTCGAGCTGAGAAATATACTTATAACGTGCTAAGTAAAATGTTTCGAACCTCAGTGTCTGAAGGATGTTTTCCTCTTATTGGGCAAAAGTTTGCTAATTGATCACAACCTTCCACCCACAGCGTCACTTCTCAGACAGACAGTATCTTCAGTTATGCAGATTTCCCTGAACTCTATAATTACCTGGACAACTGCTCATGTCTGTAAATTAATGTGAGATCTGCAGAAGCTGTGACACTTTCAGGCTGAGTACATATGATGATACATGCACTCACAAACAGACACGCAGTGACAGAGGAAGATCAAGAAGTCCTGTGTATTGATGGGGCAGCTATCAAGGGCAGAGGAATCGCAGTAACTTTGATGCCGTATTTTCTCATTAATACACTGGAGACGTGCAGAGCGAGTAGTCATGACATGATGTTTACTACATATTTTACTGCGAAATAGCACTAGAGATGATAAAGTCATAATTTTTTTAACGATGCATCTGGTAAATATGAAGACGGGAGACGCTGCGGCACAGAGAAGTAAGTGTGTTCGCTTGCAGGTTGTTTTTTTGTTTTTTTTTAACCTTAAAAGCTGCTCAGTTTTCAATCAACTTGTATTGGACAGGCAGGTAAAACACTGGTATCATAAGTTGTCTTTTTTCTTTTTTTCTTTTTTTTTTACTTATAAGGGTATCATTGTCGGAGACATCTTGGCTTTGCTGTGTATTCAGTAATGAATGACCTCACTGATTATGCATGGCATGACTTTCATCACCGCCCCAGCAGAGTGACACTGATTTTATGCAAACATAAAACTGCGGCATGCTTTTATATCACAAATTAATCAAGTGACTGGGAGGCCAAACATTAGTCTCTAAAATGCATTCTTTGAAGCGGTTACTGCGTGTTGTGGACACAAATAATGAGAGGATTACAGTCTCCCATCTCAAAAGGATTATGCGATACAAGCATGGATTCACCAAAGCGTGTTCAGGGTATTCAGCAAAACGTCTATTCACAGTGAATTTTTCCCCCCCATATTTAAACCTTAATTATTCTTATAAAAAAAAAGTGCAAAAAAATGACAACAGTTTGTAAGGCAACCTTTTTTTTTTTTTAAATTCTTACAGGTGTCGGGTCAGCAGAGAGTGATGGGAATTGGAATTAAAAATACAGCTGAAGTTTAGCCAGACCCTTTGATCACACTTAATTATGACCTCCTATTTATTTTTGAGGAACTATCGTGAGCCTGAGTCAAGTCTGTGGCAGTTGCTGTTATGTTTCTTCAGAATGAAATGCAGCGAACACTTTGTTTTGGAAGGTGAAAAATAGGCCATGGCATCTCCATCAACTACGCTGACTGGGAGACGAGTACAACAGGGACAGAAAAAAAAAAACACTTGGCAAAAACAAAATAACAATAACACCTAAACCATTTTTTTTAAGCCTTTTGGTAAAGTATCGTCTTCATAAACCCGCAGTGATTTTAGTCTCTTTTTAGCCTCATCTAAGCCATCCTAAATAATACATGATGATGTTTCACACACTCCAGCACAGTAGGTGGCGCTGTGGTGACATGTTAGCCAATAGAGTAGCAGGAGAAGGACATCTGACTATCTTAGTAGTGCACTAAGTAAATTAGAACATTAGAAAATGAATTTGCTTAATGTTCTGACAGAGAATATTGAGTTATATGGATCATTATCACCCCTAAAGACTCATTAAAGTTCCATGATTTGCTACAGAATGTTAACTACAGATTACTGGTCGATGTTAGCTACATTAGGTAACCAGCTAATGACCTAACTGATGCACTAATTCAAATGTCTGATGTCACTGATGGAGAATTGAACGTTGAAGTATATTACATTAATGGACACTTACTTAAAAGTATTGTGATGAATGTAATGTGTCTTTCCTTTTCTCGTGTGATTTATTGGATGAATGGAAGACACAGTCATTACCCACACAACAAGCAACCACACAGTTACTCTTAGAGGGCAGATAAACTCCAGCTAAAAGTCACTGTTTCTTATTCAGAGCCACACCATACCTTCGCAGTAGGCATTATCGTCTCGTAGAGGACGGAAACCATCCTTACAAACACAGCAGTCTCCCATCTCCAGGTTCACACAGTCGGAGTGCTCCACACAGCCGTGGCCCTCTGAGCAGAAGTCATGACCTGCAGGAGGTGTAGAGAGTGAAAGGTTGAGACCCAGAGGAGGGGCGTGATGGAGGCATGCAGGGAGAGTGGAAAGGTTAATATAATAATAATATAATAATATCACTACCCTCTCTAATGCATCCTCACTGAGGTTTATTTCCAAGGCGCATGCACTGGAAAACATACAATCTTACTCAACGTAAAAACAAAAAACAAAAAAACAAAAAAAAAACAAATTCACTTAAAAAAAACTGCAGGCTGAAGGCTAAAGATATTAGAGGATATAAAAATATAGTTCTGCTTTAGGACATGCTTAATCTTTCTAAAAAAGACACTTTTTATTTGCAAAACCATGTAGTATTTTAATACAAGCTCCTAAAAACTAACCACAGAGACTTTCAACTATTGCTGATTTTTGACTTATTTACTACCAGCAGCCATCGATTAACATTTCTTGTTTGCATGAAAAAAAATCTGAAAAAAATCAAACGAGTGTGTTTGTGAAAGGCAATCTATCTATGTGGAAAACATCCGATTAATTCAACTGGTTGATGAGTTCAAGAATTCATGTTGTCAGGAAATCTATGTTTGAATGCAACAATGAGCACAACTACTGTGAAAGGCCTCATGTGAATGCCTTTTTAGGGACTACAAAGGTTGTGGATGTTTTCCGGCTTGAGCTCTAATCTTTGGTTTCTTTAATAATTCAGAAAATGATTTCAAAACATTTGCAGCATCACATCAGCCAGCCACTATTTAATGATTTGTCAGTTCTTGTCTTTTGAATTGTTTTTTTTGTTTTTTTTTATGCATATAATAGTTTTTATCCGTTTGGAATTTATGATTTATGTTTTTGTGAAGCACTTTGTAACTTGAGTTTTGCTCTAGTGCTTCATAAATAAATATAATAGAGAGCTTTTCCAACACAACGCCATGACCTCAATAATAAACACAATGTAGAACAACCACTTTTTGATGGGATTCCACAGATACTGAAGAATTATGAGCTTCATAAATGCAAAGCTGTTGTGTTTATTGCAAGTGTAGCTATATGCGTACATACATTTATGTAGTCTAACCATCTTATTCCATCTAAACAGTACCGTAGGAAAGGATGTTGTTTTCTTCATACCTCTGCAGACTTTGCAACATCTGTCACTCAAGGTGATCTGCTCCGACTCGGGACATTGGAGTTCGGGACACGGCTCACTAGGGACCACTCGATGCATCGTTCTTTGCTGTGATGGGTAGAGACACAGTCCTCGTGAGCCACTTTCTCCGTCCACTCTGCCACCCTTCATTTGCTAATGGCCGGGATGTAATTATGAAGGTAATTATTCATCTATTGTGTTCCTTCTTTCAAGCCCCCACTCTCCCTCCCACCTAAAGCAATTATTCAGTGGTCAATAGCAGAAACCTCTCCTGTTGTCCACAGTATTTTACATCAAGATGCATCTTTATTCTACAAACAGCGACTCAGTTGTCTGTATATCACTGCATGTGTGTTAAATAAAACCTGATTAGGGGGTTCCTTCTCCCAGCATGCCTTTGGCAGGTTTCTGTAATTATTTCAACAGTTTTCCTCTGACTGATGCTAATTTAGAGTCATTAACACCAGGCGCAGTTGGAAAAAGACAGCAGACCTTCTCTGTTTAAATCAAAGCACAAACAGGTTTTATTTAAGAATTACCTTGAACCTGTCGTTCCGTAATATGTAAAAAATGACAATTATTTAATATGGCAATTATTTGAAGAAGGTGACAATATTTTTCAACCCCACACGTATCAATTTTGAATGTCGCTCCTCAAGGCAGAATACGAAGCATCAGCATGTCCCTTTGAAATTCCTCAGAAGTTCCTCGAACGCATGGAAGGTTCTTCATTTCTTTTGTTTTGTTTTTATGTAATTCTTCTTAGTTCCAGCCTGACTCAAATCTCTACTTTGTAGAATTTTAGTCAAGTTTTAGTTGATGGAAAATGACCTTGATATCTTCATAGGGAGTCTTAATGTGTCTCCTCACATGTTTTTGGGCCCCTCATTTTTATGTAATTTGAATTTATAGAGCCTTTTTACTAAAATGCATATTATTATGGTTTATTGTGATTGTTGAGGAAATCTGAATCTCAAATCAAATGAAATCATTTTTTGTTAATGAGATGAACACAAAACTGATTTAGATGACATGACATGAAAGCCATTTGGGGGGGGGGGGGGGGGGGGGCGCAAATGAACCGGAAAAAAAAGAAGCCATATAAATGGAGAAGAAAACAAAGACATGGAAGCTATGAAAAAATATATATTTTCCATTAAAAAAATTCACATAAAATAGAAAACTTGGATTAAAAAAACAAAGTGTGTCTTGTGGGTCCAGTTTGGTAACAATAACTGGTATTCATCCAGGTTTTTTTTTTTATATGATGATGAACACAATGCAACACACACATTGAATCTGGGTAAATACCCGTTCCTGTGTTCCTGACTACACTTCAAAGTGATACAGGTTTCGGGGTGAATCTGATTTTCTTTTGGACGAATCACATAAAAGTTTCCATTTTAGAGCATGATCACAAAAAGGTGACAGTATGTACCAAAGTTATTTTTGTACTTTTGTTAATTTGAGGGCACAATCTTCCCCCAAAAGTTGAAACAAGTTTCCAAACAAGCGTCTTGCCACCCACCACCCAAAACTTGCTCTCCCTGTGCAGCCAGCAGGCATACAAGAGATCAGAGGCATGACAAGCAGCTGTCAGGGGATGCCTGCAGGAGTCTGCAGCAGTGGGCTGACTGACAGAACTCCCCGTCCCCATTTCTTTGATCTGCCTGGGACCGCCAGTCAGTTAACTGGGACTACAGATGGGCAAGGTGTGGGCAAGCGTGCGCGACAGCTGTCTGAACGTGCCAATTCTATTGGTGTTCTGCAGAATTCACAGGGGGACGCTAGATGGTAAGATTGAGGTGAGTGATTAAAAACTTCAAATCACTTTTCTGTGATTGATTGGAGCTGCCTGGCATAATGTCATCAAGTGAATTACTCCCAAAAGTAAGCAACCATCCCATCTGGTGTGCAACACAGACAAAAGCAACTGCTCTGAATAACTGTGAGTTTAATGTGATGTGGGACCTCTGTGATACCTGACGACTCGTCCGGAACAATGGCTGTGGCATCCCGTGATTGACAGGTGGACTGCCTTGGCCTCTAAATGTAAACTCAATTAGTGGGATTCGGCCAACTACTTTAAAACAAAGACCACAATGACAAGCCAGATCAATAGAATTCAGCTGAAGAGGACAGGCTCGCATGCTGGCTCATTGAGGTTTGATTTATCCTCTCAGCGCCGAGGTAGCGGTAGAACGACTACTTAGTGGGCTGTCATGAAGGATGGAAATTAATGAAGCTCAAGATTTATTGTGGTGTCAATTTCTGCACATGACTTTGGTAAAAATAACTCTAAATGTGTGTTTGCTCTTTGCGTGTGTGTGTGCATGTGTGCGTGTGTGTGTGTGTGTGTGTGTGTGTGTGTGTGTGTGTGTGTGTGTGAGAGTGTGCTGATATAACTTACCCTGCATTCAAACAGCAGGCACCTGCCGGAGGAATCGCGCATGGCCTTCTGATCCCCCTCCACCAGCTCTCTCCCACCAAACAGGCAGACAGCTGATAGCAGACACACGCGTTATCAGCATGCACATGAACAAATCAAGATAGAAAACAACATTGCTCGCTTGAAAACACAGTTCTTTCTATTATTTAAGATATTAATCAATAGTGTTGGATTCTTTTAAAGATTGCCTCCAGGAAAATGTTACTAAGAAACTATGACCTTTGTTTGATTTGTTTTTGAAGAACAGTTTAATTTATTCATTTTTATAAGAAAACTTAAAACTTGATGACAGTTTAAATATACAGATAGATAGACAGATAGACAGATAGACAGATAGACAGATAGATAGATAGATAGATAGATAGATAGACAGATAGATAGACAGATAGATAGATAGACAGATAGACAGATAGATAGACAGATAGACAGATAGATAGATAGATAGATAGATAATCTAGAATTTCATTATACAATGGAAGTAGAAACCAGCTTGTGAATATATGCTTCATTGAGTCCCTTCTTGTAATTAAATGATCCTAAAATGTGCATGTAGTTTTGTAGTTTTGCCTAAATATGTCACACTGTAGTTGATATTGCTCGGTGAACACAAAGGCATGGTTAAAAAAAATAGAATAGGGAAGAGAAGAAAGCAGATTATTCAATTTCTTAACAATTATCCGCTCTTAAAAACACTGATTATTTTCTTTGATTAATCAATCTTTTTCTAATTCAATTCAAGTCAATACAATTTGAACTCACCGCCTCTCACCTCAGTGCTGGTATTTTTCTGCTTCTAGGCCTGGTTTATGACGTGAATACGGATGGAGCATCAGGGCTCTAAGACAGTTATTTTACATACGTTTGTTGTTTACAGACTGTTTTAAACTGAGTCAACAAACCAAAGCTGATAAAATCCAACTATGCAATGCTCCTGATGAAATGATGAAATAACTCACAGCAGCACAACAGAAAACCAGTCTTTTTTTTTAGGGGGGGCATGATTGACGGCACAGGTCAGGCTCTTTTTAAAAAAGAAGAAGAAGCTTGAATCATGAAAGCAAAGGACTTCAGACGCGGTCAGTTGACGTTCTACTTGACAGACCATCAAAAAAAAAAACCCTCAGAGCTCCTCCCCACAAGGCCTTGTGCTGCATGATAAGACTTTAATTTGAAGAAGAGATCATGTCTTTGTAGTAGGAAAACTTGCGGTGCTCTTCTTAACCAAGCTGGAGCACGCATCTGCTGTTGCTCTGTGTTTGCATATTTTAGCCAGATAAACTTACTTGCTATGTGTTTATATTTGTGTCAACTTGTGTTCCCCTGGGTCACCTGAGTAGAATCCAGGACTATCAATGTCTCAGTGATTAAAAGTTCAAATCTTATTTTGCTGTGCATCAATTATTAGAGAAGCATGAGACCAACAGAGGCAGTGTGTGGGAGTGTGAGCTGAGAAAGTTCTCCACTGAAGTCAGTTTGAAGAAGACATCTGCAGAGATATATAGTACCATTATATTATTTTTCTATCATTAAAATAGCCTTTAAGTCACACTGGTGCTTAAAAGCACATTTACGCTAAAACTAACACAATAAAGTCATCTTCTTGGCGCACACGTTCGATTTTGTTCTACACACTGAAAGACAGCCTTCGCAAATACTCACATTGCTTTAATTTGGGTTAATATCAGAAGAATGCAGGGGTGAGAGGAGCTAACACTCCCTGAAATCCATTTTTATTGAGAGGTGAATTGAGTGCATATGGGAGAAGCACAGTGCTGTGGTGAGGAGGCTAATAAGAGTTCATAGTACAACTCACAGTCTTGCAAGAAAAAAAGACCATCTTTGTAGCTATGTGGTGAAACACAATTATTTATCCACAGAGAACATATTAGCAAGCTAAAGTTAAAGAATGAACATTTAAGAAGATGGTGATGGGCAGTGAAAGCGTGCGTCATTAAACATTTCCGTCTCCTTCGCTTTCCTCGCAGCACCAAGAAGTTCTCCATAAATAGGAAGTGCTTTACATCACACGTCGATCCACTTGCTCATGACTGTGTGACTGGTGGCCATCTGTGTTTTGAAGCCTGCTTGTGAATAACTGATTGGTCCATGTATATGCAAAAGGATGGACCCATCTCAAGAGGCATGTTAGGAGGTAGCTTAGCAACACAGCTGAGGCCTGGTCAATTGTCAGGCAGCCCTTGTGGAGGCGTGATAGGAGCTCTAAATCTGGTGGTGGAGGTTTGTTCTGCTGGGGTATGTGCATGCAATTGTGTCCGTGATTGTGTAAGTGTAGGAGGGTGACAGGGTTAAGGGTGCTCCACTCACGCTGACACTCCTTGCAGCAGGCACCCTTTACATAGGCAGGAACTGTGCCCGCCGGGCACTGAGGGGGAGGGCAGGAGATGGCCTCACATAACACTGTTCCATTCTGGATCAAAAAAGAAAAGTACAACACATTACTCAAATGTATCTCTGTATAATTCCAGTCAAGTATAGATACTTTATCTTGTCATTTGCTTTTACTGTAAAAGCACTGTGATAGCTTATAACAACATCAATATATTGATCGAAGTTTATCACATTTCAGATTATATTCTGTTTTTGTTTTTTTTCATGTAAGCAAAGCATGTTTCTCATTTGCATAATTATGACCTTTATATGTACAGAGCAGCACATTTTACCGGTGAAAACTACTGGAGGCTTGCCCCGAGCCTTAAGTAAAGTTGTCTGGTTATCGCACATTTTACTACCACCTCAAGAGGCAGTGGTGAGTCCCCGTGGTGTGAAGGAGCAGCAAACACACAATTCTGAGCCTTACTGAGTGGCAAGTTTAGGATTTTCTCTAGTTGGAAACTTAACGTTCAATGAAAGCCATGAGGAAAGAACAAGCTCTATCAGCCTACTTTTTTCCCCCCAAAAAAGGGAGAGAGCATGTATTTGTAAAACTGGAGATCTTCAGCCGTTCATGCATTTGATATGAAGATTCTGTCAAATTACTAGCAAAGTTTTCGCGAGTCAAGTGTGCAACACTTTCTCCTAGCTTGGTCATCCTTACATTCAAGCCTCTTGCATGAGTCTTAAGGCAGAAGAATATATCAGATTCCATGAGCAAGAGGTGAGGAAGAGCTTTTTTTTTTTTAGTTTATAACATTGAACTAACCCTTCCATGTATGTTTATTATGAGCATCAATGACAGCAAGAAAAAAAACAAAAACAAAACAAAACGGAGAAGTGGAGTTGAAGAAAGCAAGAATCACACTAGATCTCATGCCAGGCTGACATATTTTGCACACACCTTGAGCTGGTATCTTACTTTTTCATCTTGGAGAGGAGCAAATTTCAATATCTCAGTGGTGTTTTGCTCTACATAGTTCAGTAAGACAGCCTCTGATATGTGCACCTGCTCAGCATCTAAATATGGTTTATGTTTATGACCGCGGTTGTCAAACTAGTCTAAAAAGATGAAGGGTTGGCCCGAGTTGGACTCATTTAGCTTTGTTTTGTTTTAGACGCTGTGAGCTTAGAGCGTGTGAGAATATGGCACCACAAACCGTCCCACATGCCAGTGTCATAGAACAGACTCTGTCCTCTCTCCCCAGGACGGCTCCTGCTGGCAAGCTAACTGAAGAGGATTCAAAAATAGTCAAATGTGAATAATTCCCTGCTAACCAGCAACCGTAAAGATCTGGTTTGGCAGATTGTCCATCAGTGATTGCCCACACGGGCATTCTCTGAGAGGAGAAACTGAAAGTGCTGAGTGCGCCCAAGGCCTTCCTGTGGAGACAGCAATACTCCACCACATCTGTTTTGGTCATGTCCCACTGCTAGAAACATCTGGTAACTGGTGTCCCCACTGCTGCAAGCTTTGTTCAGAGTAACTGTTTGTTATGAGGACATAGCTTTTGGCTGCTCGTGAACGAATCAAACACCTATGGCAAATAAATAGTGGGCTGTCATTGACTAATGCATAAAATAAAATCGATAGAAAGCAATAAAAGTATGTGTTATGTGAAAGTATTGTGTGCCAGAGGAAAAAAGCTGCAAGATCTTTGTGAAACACCACAGTTACTGTTGTGTTAAAAATCCGAAAACAAAAGCTGTGGAGAACACAAAACCCCACTGATTGATAATGTGATTCATCAATAAACGTCTAAAATTCAGGAGAAAAAAAATGACATTGTTGGAACGCACAAAAGCTCAGCTCATTACTGCACCACTGCAGTGCACATTCAGGGCCCGTGTCCACAAAGCGCCGCTTTCAGACTTTTTCCCCCAACTTTTTTCAGTTGTTCCAGTGAGGGAACATATACATATGTATGAACATGCATTCGGGAAGCATGCTTTGATCTTTGCAACCAGCTTGTGTTTTTTTGTGTCCACTTTTTTCAACCGATCACATTTGCCTGAAAATGAGTTTGGACTCATCGCCACGGCGACAACAAGACAGAAGAGAAGCTTGTTCTGTCTGCGTCTGTTTAACCTGGGCTACATGTCTGATAGATACTACTGTGATAGAGAGAGAAAAGCCAGCTTTGGGGTGCAGTTTGGATAGACAAGGAATGTTGTGGTTAGTCGTCTGTTGTCTGTCTCCAACATCATGAACGCAAATTCTCATCGGAGACAGGAGTCTCTTAGAGCAGCATGCCTTCTGTTCTGAATAATATCTGTTAATATTTGAGTAAGAAAAATATCTTCCTTAAAATTCAGCACCATTGAGAACGTTTAGAAACTGTCAACAGCAGCACGCTTGTTAAAATTCTCCATCACCACTTTGCGATCCTGGAAGAAAAACAAACGTGCTCTTTAAAACAGTAACGGTAAATCCACTCACAGGCTGAAGTAGATTTTCCGCAGTCACCTGTGTATCTAATATATTTTAATGATATCTTCTTTTCTCCGGCTGTGCCTGTAATTAACATTGCTTCCACGGATGAAAGCTCTGTGACAGCAACATCAACGAACCTGAGCCACATAATTGATAACATCTTAATGCATGACCTTTGAATTTTAAAGGTCGCAGCTAATTGCCACGCAGAAGGAAAGGAACATATCCCATCTAATTCCTTAATTGCAGCCCAGGAATGCTAACACACCATTCCCAGCGCATGAAGCGATTTCATTGGATGAGTGGGCATAACAAATCCCTGATGATAATTATCATCTGTCAGGAGCAATTAGGTGAGGTGCATGGAGAGATACGCGATTTCCTATTTCTTGCATGTTGAGTAGTGGTGCGCGAAGGCATCTCATTGGCTGGTTTGAAGGGTTCAGTAGCAGTGTATGAGTTTCATGATCTAAAGCTGAATAGAGTGACAGGGGGTGAAATCTGTTTGCTGATGTGGTACAAGCCCCACATCTCCAGTCGCTTCTAATTCTCTTTTTGGCAATTATTCACACTTTATGCAGCTCAAAGTAGACCCTTGAGAGGATCGAACATTACTAAGCACCGTTGTTGATGTGTCTAATCCTGAGCGCTGTGGAGGTTTTCAATACAGTATCTTTTCTAACTGGGGCAACCCGCCTCTAATACGAGGAAATAATGAGAATACAAGCTGTCGACAATTGGGCCCCTGCACTTTGCACCTCCACCCCACCCAAACACCCCCGCAATGTCACACACTTGATGAACAAGGGAGCAAAACAAAAGCCAAGACCCACAAGGGGAGTGATGAACGTGCTTCTAAGGGCACAAGCACAAAGTGATGCATGCACACACATACAAAAGGAGCATGAAAAATGCATGTCCTCTCTAACTGCCAACCATAGATGGATACACACACATTAAGTGGACATACTTACATACAGGTTAAGACACACACATATCTATTTTATGACACACTTGCTTGGTTGTAAACATACAAACACCCAAACACATACTGTGATGACTGGCACATAATTCTGTCTGTGCACTCACACGCATCAGATGGAAGAACCCACTTTGTGAAATATTTTTCTAACATACACGCTGACATCTCCACACACACAGATGAACATCCTTGCATGAAGCCCCACCGTGCATGTGCAGTTCCTGCAGCCATCTGTCCAGCCCTCATCCTCCCTGTAGACGACCCCCTTGACGCTGCAGGTTCTCTCACAATAGCAACCGTCCAGTCCATTCATCTTCTCCTCTGCTCGAGACAGCTGCTCATAAGACCCCCCCCCCCCCATACACACACACACCAAAAAAAACATAATGAGGAGAGAAGATGAGAGTTAGGTTGTGTCTATATTCATATGCAGAGAAGAAAAGCAAACAAATGAAATTACAAAAGTTATTAGACACCTTTAACACGCCGTCTCTGAATCAGAGCAGCAGAGTTCAAAAAGAATAGCAACATTCAACAGCCTGATGACATTCATGTTGATCACAAAGGCACATTTTTCATCCTATTAAGACACAGCACAATATATAATCATAAAAGTTAAATAAATAGATTTACCATCTCAAAAAAAAAATTTTGTCTCTGTGAAGTTGTTCTTTGACCTTTTCAAACATTAAAAAGCCATTCATCATATATTCTTTCAGACGTTTGTGTGAGATTTTGTCACAACCAGTGTATGACTCGTATGTATGAAGTCCATCACAAACACAGATGAATTAAAGACACACACAAAAAAGAAAAGACACAATATCACATTCAATTACCTTGCTGGATGTTTTAGCAAGAATATCCTGCAGTTCCATGATTTTCTGCACAAGTCCATGGAAATCATTGCAGGTCGGGCACGCTACGATACAAGAGACAAAATATTGCCATGCCATTATGGTCATTTATGATTTCCATTCATCCATTCATCCATTTTCTACTGATTATCCTGTTAAGGGTCGCGGGGGGCTGGAGCCTATCCCAGCTGCCTTCGGGCGAGAGGCAGGGTTCACCCTGAACAGGTCTTCAATCTATTGTAGTGCCAACACATAGAGACAGACAACCATTCACACACACAGCTGAGTATCCAATTAGCCTAGTCCCCATTTGCATGTCTGTGGACTGTGGGAGGGAGCTGGAGTACCAGAGAGAACCCACACAGGCACAGGGAGAACATGGAGACTCCACACAGAAAGATCCCATGCTCTTGCACACCTTCTTGCTGTGAGGCGACAGTGCTGACCACTGTACCACCGTGCTGCTATTTATGATTGCACAGACCAAAAAAAACTTTCCAAAATATAAACGGACAAACATCACCAGTGATCTTAAAAACAACTGAATATCAGTGTTTTGTTAATTCTATCAGTCGATCAATCAATCGGTCTTTATTTATATAGCACCAAATCACAATGAAAGCCATCTCAAGGCACTTTACACAAAGAGCAGGTCTAGAACCTCACTCTTTCATTCAAATGAAAGAGACCCAACATTCCCACGTGAGCAAGCACTCGGCGACGTTGGTGAGAAAAAAAAAAACCTCCCTTTTAGAGATACATGTGAGAACACCATAAATTAGCCCTTACTAGTAACTACTGGTTCACACTCTGACAGAGTTCTCTGCTAACGCTTGTTGCAGATTCACAACACTGTCATTTTGAGAGAAATTCATTTGATGAAAAAAAAAATTCAAGATTAACTTGACGATAACATTTTCATTACTTGTTGTAATTTTCTCAGTTTGAGGAGATGGTAAATACCCAATACTGCTGTCTAAAAATATGATTGTGAATCATATTAAAAAAATCATAGACTGTTTTCTTTTCTCAAATCAATTTTGGCACATAATCTGACAATCATTTGCTTTCGTTTTTTTTCTCTCCAAACTTTTCTACCTCACTGTCTATTATTCAGAGACATGTCATATTTACTTTATTTATTGGAAACTGCAGTGAACAGTTTTCTCTGGCAACCTTTGGATTGTGAGGGAGCGTGCAGTAAACAGATGTGACTACTAGCTGTAACAAGCACACAAAAAAAGGTTGAGAATCACTGATGTAGAATAATTTTTGAGCTCTAAGATTTGATCGCTAATGTCAGCATCCATAACACGCAGGTGTGACTTGTTTGTGTGTTTTTTCTTTATTTACAAAAAGACATCCTTGCGTGCTCTGGAGACACCACTTACTCGGCGTCTGTGACCTCCATCTACCGTATAATGAGGGAAATATAGTCCTTTGGCTGCAGGGCCGCTTTACAGCTGACTAACTCCGTTTAGAATAGAGTCCATCAAGAATGTAAATAAAAAGGGCAAATCACAGCAATCAAGAGCGTCAACAAAAAAAAAAAAGAGAGAGACCAGAGTTAGTATAAATTCAATGAAACACTCCATGAAATGCTCTTCTAATGACATCACTCACTTCTGTTCAGATCCGGACACTGTGAGATGTATCCCTGTGGCATCACCAGGATTTCCACATCCTGCATCACCCCCTACACACACGCACACACACACACACACACACACACACACACACACGGACCAAACAAAATCAGCGTTAGCAGACAGACAGGCTTTAAAAATAAGTGGAAGGAGGTTACATGTAATAAGCAGTTAAGGGTTGGTGGTGTCTAATTGTGCTTAGGGTACATTTTCCACATGAGAGAACGTAGAATACAGCCCCATATGCAGAAAAAAAACACCAAACCAAACACCCTATTTATGAGAGCCTCAGCAACTGATGCAATTTTAACAGTCAACACAGTGAAACTGCAGTAAATCTGAGAGTGAGGAGATTTATTCTTCAGTCTGTGGAGTGAGAAGTTAGTTGTGAGAAAATACGTCTCCAAGGTTGTCGTTCGAATGAATCATCTCATAACTGCACACCAACAGGAACTTAAATGAACCGATGATGTGGGAGTTTTTCCATGTAGATAGAATTTTTTTATGTTTTCCAACAATCTCCTCTAGTAACCATAAACTGGAGACACAGATTCAATTTCATTCATAAGTCCCAATTGATTGCTTTTTATCCTGTGTCCAAAAAACTCTAACACATACATATACACACATATATCGATATACACACTGATACTCTGTCGCCATGGTAACCTGGCACATTTCATTACTTGGGAGCATTTTTTTCCTATACAGAGATGAAGCAGCACAACTTAGGCGAAATTGTTTTTTAAATTGTCCTGCCACTTCAATTTTCTGGCCATGAATTTAAAATCCGGCAGAAATGGTTTGCGAAATTTTATTGGCAATATTCTGAATTGTAGGCAAGAGTTCTTTTGATCACACTTGTAATGAAATCGTAAACCCTACAGATTATTTTGCAGTCACTGTTCCAATTTACCATCTCGTATTATGACTTCATATAGGGAGCTACATTAGACAAGCAGCACTGCCTAAACAACCAGTTGTCAGACTTGTAGTGAGACATTCTAAATTCTACAAAACGAGCCAGAAATGAGTCTGTAACATAGTGCTGCCCAACAACTATTTAACCAGTGTACAAAAAAACACGCATATTACCGCAATCTTGGCTGCAACCACAACTTAACGGAATCCTTCATTCACGCTCAAGAAACGCCAACTAGATGTCATAAACCCAACAATAATGCAAGGCAATAATTCTATCACAAAAAAATGGTCATGTGGGAAGTGGAGGAAGTGAGAAAGCGATGGGAAGACAGAAGGTAAATAAAAGTAAAGGTGGCTTTTAATGTGGTGCTTGGATGCTGTTTCTAGTGTTTCGGGACATTTCCTCTATTCATGCGTATGGATTGCATTTGCTTGTAAACAACAACAAAAAAGGAGAAACTCTCATGACAACTGTGTGATAGGTACATTTTCTATTACTCAGCCCCTTTAAATGATGTCTTAAAATTGTGCTAAATTAGAGGGTGTGGACTCATTTAGTGGCTTTTCAAAACAGGAATAGAACACACTGGGTTACACCTTGCCATCTGTATGGCATGTTGTTACATGAAGACAGAATAAAAAGGACGGATGGTTCCGCCTCATGTAAGAGGAGCAGGTGGAGTCGTAGAACAACTCACTCGAAACGCCGATGCTGTTGTGTTTAAGCATCACACGTCTGTTGGCGGAATATACATATGCATGCTGGGGCGGCTTCACACCAGCCTCGTTTCTTTCTAAACAACAAGTAAAGGTGACTCATGTCTGTATCTGTCAGATCCACCTCTCACTCCTCTCCACCGTCTCTTCCAAAGCCCAGGTGGAGATGGACACTTCTTTGACAGTTTAGGGTCTTTCCTTGCAAATCTCTTCCGTGTTTCATCGCAAAACTTCCATCAAAGGGTTGGTTTCGATTTTTTCAAGCTGAGGCCCACTGAAATCTACTTTGTGTGCATTGTGGAGGAAGTTTCAGTGAGGCTCAGTCAGCTTTTACGCACAGGAGTGTGACCCTGGTGACCCTGCATGTCAGAGTAAGTAGCAAATAGGACTTCAAAAAATCTGACGTAAAGTACACATGAATGAGTATGAATGAGCTACGTGCCGTTCTGCACTCTTGCAGCAGGCAGAATGTGGTTGTGAGCCATGTTTTCAGATGCACATTGTGATGAAATCACGCCTAAAACAGGCAGTAATGTGTTCGTACATCTGCTCCTCAGTGAGCACACAATCATGAGTACGTCTATCCTGCCAGGCTAAATAAACTTGAGAATGAAATCTGACGCTCTGATTAGGATGTTTCAACAGCTCTGGCACTTACAGTTTGTTATTGCGGTTGGGATTGCTTGAATTCCGAGTAAATTCAAAGTAAGAATTTAGAATAATATGCTACATTAGCCTTAAAACTCAACGCAAATTACACACCAAATATAAACCTTAAAAGTGTGTCTCTGAATAAGTTAGAGCCGATTTAGCTATCTTACAGTGTGTTCAGATGGTAAAGAGGATACACTCAATCAGTCTTTACTATTATTGCACAGGATGTGATTTCCATGTCTTCAGCAGACACCCACGTACAGACATTGACTGTTTCAGTCTGCGTGCGTGTGCGCTAAAGAAGCAGTGTGTTTTAAAGGGAGACGTGCCTTCCTAGCAACTAATCAAGCCTTCAGAGTGGCAACGAGAGATGCTACTGTGTGACAAGATTAGTGGGTGACCTCCAAGCTTTCTTTCATCTACCAATTAACACGGAGGAAATTCAACAGCCAGGATACAAACTCAAGCATTTACACACACACACACACACACACACACACACACACACACACACACACATACACAGCCCAGTGTCCATCAGTTGAGAGGACATTACATTGACTTACATTCATTTCCTGGAGACTTTCCTTTGTTCTAATCATAATCACGGCCAACCTCAACCCTGTCCTTAACTTACTTTATTCACGCACCCAATCTTTGTCCTAAAATATAGTAATTCACTTATGGAGACGTTCCTAATTGAATTACATGGCTGTGTGGATAATTGATGACAGCAGAAGAAAAACAGGTTAACACAGACGCTTCTTTCACTGACGACAAATGGATTTATTTCATCTGTACTGACAAATTTGAATGGACTTGCAATGAACAATGAACCTTTTGTCCTGGAAGGGAGGCAAGCCCACCCAATGCGACTGTGTAAACAGTTTCATGTCCCTCGTCACCAGCAGACTGATTAAAATAGTTATAGTCGCTGATAAGCTTTAGCTTGATATCAGACAGAAGGATCGATTCGTTACACTCCATCTCCATCATCCGTCTGACATTGTCTCATCAATTTCCATGGGGAAGGGATTATATTTTCCCAAACCAATGTAATCATCTGAATATAACGTCATTTTTATGATGGCCCTGGCATGATGGTTCTGCTGGAGTTTTTAAGTGATACTAGACACAAAAAGTGTATATTGCCTTTCAGGTACACAGAAATAGATGTCTTGAGTTCACAGAGATGTTTTCCCCTCCTGCATTACTTTTTGGTAACTAAAGAATGCTAAAAGAGCCGGCCATTTAGCTTGAGTAAGTGCCATAGTTTCCTTTTTAGCTCAAATCAAAGTGTTCATGAATTACTGAGCAGGATAAAGACCTAAGAGTTTGTAATTGGGCATTTTTCTGGTCAGTTTTGTTGATGTAACAGCCATCTGTCAGCGTTAGCTTAAAGCTACATACACATGGCAGGCTCTTTCTGCATTCTGGGGTCGGAAAGAAGAATTACAGGAAGGAAAACACATCCTCATGAGCTCAAAACACCTATTTGTGAGTACTTGCAAAGCAAAAAGTGATTTATCACTTAAAAAGATGAACAAAACAAACTACACATGTGGGCTGATATTGTGAGGACAGCCACGCAGCTCATCAACATCTTTATTCTTGCCGGTCGCTCTGGCTGGCTAATCATGGTGTTGGAAGGTAAGCTGACATTTTGCCCCAAGTTGTCATCCCATGTGGGAAGTTTAGGAGTGCTGGAGAGGCTGTATGTCTGCCTGACTGATGAACAATAGTATAGACTAAGCGTAATGAGCATACCAGAGGCTATTTAATGACTTCTACCAAATCAGCGTTGTGGGGGTTGCTGAGATAATTGCACTGGGCTTAGCTGCAGACTAAGGAACAGGGAACAAACAAGGGGGAAAAAAAAATGTCAATTGCTATGGTAGGCAGAGTAACCCTCAAATTAAATGGTAAGCCTTGAAAAATGCATGCAATTAAACTCACCAGCTATAAAATAAATAAAAGCCAAATGCCAAATGAGGGAAGGAAGAGAAACTACAATAGAGAATACGACTGAGTATGAGGTGAAAGGATGGTGCTGTGATGCATTTCTTGTTCTTGACATTCTGAGTCATTTATCACTTAGTAATATGACAGAACAGAGCAGGAATCAAAATTGATATGCTGAGAGGAAAGTTTATAGTGCTAACCTTGAAGAAGCCATGAGCAGCGTTTCTCTGTCCGAGCCAGAAGGAAGCCTCCTCAGGTATGTCCATGTAGGGGGCTTCCACCACCCGCTCATAGATCCTACAGAACACGCACATGAAGGTTAACAGATAAAACGGCAGAATAGTTGTGAGAGAAGAATTTTCTTTTTTTTTTCCATTTTACGGCCTAATCTCGAATTCTAATTTCCCACATCTCCCTCACCTCGTTAAATCTTTCAGTTAAGTCTTTCCCTGCAGAGTGTGTAGACAGCCACATGCTTTCTCTGATGCACAAGATGTCAACATATGCCTCTTTTAACCTGCCAGGCAGGATCTTCACAAGCATGTAACACACAGTATCAAAATACCCTCCTGCTCCTCCTCTGAGACACCCAGTTAACAGTAGGGAGCGGTTTAGGCTCATTCTGAGGTTGTCGGTATAATGTGCTGCCCTAATATGTCGGAAATCAAAGTGTTTATAGTTCTTCAGAGTATCTCAAAGGTGGAGCGATGAGACATCTGCCATTGCCCTTAATCTGAAAAGCACATTATTCCTACAAAGCTACGTTGCTATAGAACATGAATATACCACTAATAATCCTTTCTTACTCGCAGCCATGGAAATTCCAACCAGCTGGTATGTCAGAAAGACAAAGAGCAGAATTAATGTTCACTGTCCTTGTTTCCCTCCTAGTCAGTTAAAGCATTACACACTATGACATTTCCTGAAATAATTTCTCCAGCAGTTCATTTTAAGTAACTGATGAAGAGGACGTGTGCACAAACTGCTGGAACAGCCTTGACTCAGCACCTAATAACCGACCGCCAGCGGTAATTAGAAAATTCCAAAAATTGTTAAATGGCCGAACTCTGAAAATCCAGCAAGAAAACATTGATTACTTGACCTTCAATTCAAAATATCGTCAAATTTCTAAACATAATGAAATATTTTTGGTGGATGTAAACATTCCCGTCGTTTTTCAGAGTTACGAAGATGGCTACAGGCTCTTTGAGTCAAGGAGGGTTCCAAAGCAATTCAACTTTGATTTGTTAAACATCAGCGATAGAACAGGAATGTTGTGTCATCTGTTCTAAAGCCAGCCTGAATCCAGACTGCTAAACCTGCCGGCTCCACAGAGCGCGTCGCTGGTTTCTAGTGATCGTTTCAGAAGTATTGGGTTGAAGATGAAAATGGAATGTGACGAGATCAAATTTCAGGCAATTCTAAAACTGTTTTCGAACTGACAGTTTTCCATTTACAGTTTCAAATATTTGAATTATCAAGATAATGGAGATGCTAAAGTTACAGATGACCAATGACATTAATCAACAAAATGTAATATTTGTGTATCATGCCCCACGTATATCAATGGAACAACTTTTAATTAAGATAAAATGAGGTTAAGGACTGCTGTGGCTCAAAATAAAGAACTGGAGTCCTGCCATGATTCCCTAACACCAAGGACATGTCATTTTATAATCACACTAATGAAGACAGTAGTTCATGGGGATTGGTCAGCTGATCTGCCCAATAATAAGGTCAGTATCCTGGCTGATACACATCTGGTACAGTGCATATCCCTTTTTTTTTGTTTTTTTTAATAAATCCTGTGCAAAGAATGCAATTTTTGGTCCTTTTCCTTATAGTTATTAGGGTTTACAAAGCAACAAAACATTTGGTGATGACACATTTAATTGTTATACTGAATTCCCAGCACCTTACCTGTTGCAGTCGACATGTAGTATGACATGAGAGGCACTGACAGCTACAGAGACTTTGTGCCACTGGTCATCAGCCAGGCTGTAGGGGAACACCTCAGTATGAGCCTGTTGGCCTTTGGTACGGTAATGAAGACGCACCTCGCTGCGTTGTCCACTGCTCTCCAGCTCCAGGAACCTGCAGGGAAAAAAAGAGCTTATAGGAACAACCTCACAATAGGAGCTTCTCAAAGAAAGAGCAAAAAAGGAATTATGAGAACCAAATTCCAAATTTTGTTTCCATAAATGTATGCATGCATCACCAAAATCAGGGCTCCGAACAGCAGTGAACTCATACTGTCTGTTGAAACATTTAGATTTTACAGTGATTCTTCACCCAAAAAGTGTTTTTTACGCACAAATATATGTCTTGAGGTCATGAAGATGTTTTTCCCTCCTTTATCACATCTCTGTGACCCCAGGAAGCAGAAAGAGCCAGCAACATGTATTTAGCTAGGGCTAATGGGGATTTACAGCTAAGAGCAGCTACCGCTACGAAAAGGCGCCAAACAAGAAGGGTTATATTTTGTTTGTTTTCAGCTCAAATCGGAGTGTTTATAGATTACTGAGGAAAAAGCTGGATAAAGAAGATTTGGATGACACCGAAGGAGGAGTTGAGAGGATGCAAACAGACATTTTTGGGCAATTTAGCTTTTTTGGTTGTTGCTGTAGCTGTTGCTGTTGCTAGCCATCAGTCTGCTTTTAGCTTCAAGTTAAATATATGCAGCTGGCTGTTTACGTATGTACAAAGAAATAAAGCAGGAGGGAAAACACATCTTTGTGAGCTCAAAAACATTTTTTTTGCCTCGACTTGAAAGTGAAAACCCACTGACGAATTGCTTTAATCATACCAGAAGTCAAGTATGATGCTACGATGCATAGCTGTTGACAGCAGTGGAACCGCAACACCAATGCTTGTGTCGAGATTTGATTCTTTGGTGTTCTAGTGTTAGTATTCTTCTCTGCACCACTAAGATCCACCCAGCATAGTGGCATTAATGCACAGAGCTGCCGATACACCCATCAGATCTGCCTTTAAGGACAGAATAGAGTCATTTGCCTGAATCATTACTCAAGAGAAAAATAGACACTCGTGCAAGTGAAGTTGATTTATCAGCAAACCACATCAAATAGATTTAGTCTTCCCCAGGCATGCCTGCACATTCATCCTGGCACTAGCGTTTATGGACACTTCTAGGCTGATGCTGAATTAGTCCTCCCAAATGAAACCATGCAGTGCTGCTTTGTTGCATATGAATTGCTGGGAAAGCTAATCAGCAGCAAGGAAAGTCATTAACATCCCAGCGAGCTCTCTTCTCAGGACTGACTTTAATGTACAAACTGCTCAATCAACGCATTATGTGGAATTCAGATTGCTGTTCTGATCATCCAACGGCTCAGCCACCTCGCACTAATGGAAAACATTAGCATGCTAACTGCAGATAGTGTCTCATCAGTTTTCGATCCACGATTACAGACTCAATGTTTGGGTCGTTGATGGACTGTGAATAATACATTGGCATACAGGGTGAGTTGCTCTGTTTACTCGGCTGGGATGTATTACATCTAAATGCTCATCAAATACAAATATTCAGGTTTTAATCAGCATATCACAGACAGTACTGATATGGCAAAACACAGAGAGTGGTCTAAATTTAGAGCCGTACTTTAATTATTGTTTATCAGTGTATTCCATGTGATGTTTTGGGCTCTTCTTCTTTCTCACACAGCAAAAACATTCATGGGCAATTCATTTTCTTTCCATTATGAAAGAATATTGCTAGTACCTGTGCTCCGAATGGTGGATTGAAAGGATGACCCCAGAGTTGAGGTGATCTTGTTTGAGTGTCACCAGCACCGTAAACTCATTCTTGCCTCTCAGCTTCCTCACGATTTGCTCCGAGATGTCACCAGGAGCTTTCACTTCCCTGGAGGAACCTGGAATACATTAGAGAGACATTGGATAGGATTTAAGACAATAAAACGATGAGGGGCCATCTCCTTGACCGCATTGTTTTTCGCTGTCAAAACATGAATTTCAGTTTTTTTTACATTTTTGGTGATGTTACGTGTCCTTGTGCAGTACTTATGTTTGTAGTTTATTTGATTTAAGTTGTGTTACAAACGTGAACTTTTATTTATTCTCCCATCTTGATCAGAACATCCTGCTGCATCTTAATGGGAAATTCTTGGAGAAATACAGGATTAATAACACACTTACAAAATTTGTATGTGCATGCTTTACTATCATAGAGAGTACAGGCTCAGGCACCTTCAGGTCCATAAAAGGATATTCTCCTCAAACTTTCAATGCTATATTTATAGTAAAATTTTACTCGGCTGAAAAAAATGTGACGAAGGTCTGGGGACTAAAACTCTGCATTAAATAAAGACTCTTGCAAATAGATGGAAAGAGAGGTGGAGATATTCATGAACTAAAAGTAACATGTGTATAGTGACTTTATTTAACAAAATAAAAGATTCCATAAAGAAAACACTGAACCGTTTTATTGTTGGTTATGTAACAGCAGTGACGTTAAAATATTTTTTAAATATTGATGTAATTTCCTGTTTTGTGTGTTGGGAAGTCATATTCCATGAACATTTGATGTATTCACTGTGGGTGAATTTAAATTCATGAATTAAAAATCCCTAAACCCACCAATAAAATACTGGTGTAATAAGTTAATTATCTCAAGGGATGTTGTGTAATATGTAATAATATTTACAACATGAGTGACTATATGAGATCCAATCAATGGATCAAATACTTTTTGGGAGTCAGACCAAACATAGGAAGCTGAAGGACTAGAGAGAGGAAGTGAAAGGCTAATGATTCTGGTGTGGATGGGAGGGCAGTTTCTGTGTAGTTAGCTTGTAAGCTCCTGTTCCCACCAGTGTGCCCCCTTCTTCATCTCCAAATCTACACTGGCTTCTATGCTACTTTAATGGAAGCATCAATAAATGATGACGTTTCTCAGAAGCAATCACATCAAAGAGTTCACTTCCAGCCATGGGAGGCATGCAAGATGCCCTGGCACACTTACGCAGGGAAGCTAGCATAGCGGCTTTTCCTCAGTGTATTAACATTATTTCCAGCTGGTGAAGAGGAGCCAATTAACACAATGAAGTCTGAAACAGCAAGGAACACCACGATGAGCATCCACAGCATACTTGCTTGCTATAAAGGAGTCAATGATGCCAAGGTGAAACAAGGAGAATGTTTTCATACTTCATATTCAGCGTGCACTTACCTCACTGGTATGAGATTTTACTGTTGTGGGCTTTTAAGACCATTAGGGACATTTTTGGAATCAATTCTGTCTAAACAACAAAAAAATCTCACTGGATGTGTTGTTCACCAGAGGAGGAGATGCACAGGGCAGTGTTTCATGCATTTTACATTGCCAATGCAGTATCTTTCCTGTGTCAGCTGAGATAGGACAGATGGTTCAGTGACTGCAACAGGAGTTCTGCCTAGCAATAATTTGCTGCCATCCACAGATCCTTGTTAATCACCAAATCCAAGTGACCACTGCTCACAATAATTTCCATCCATTTCTAAAAATGTATTTGATCCATATGCATGCACACATACACACAACTTGGAAGAAAAATGCTAAATGTGTAACTGAAAGGCAAGTTAATCAACCGGGTTCCGCCATGTCTATGGCGCGATGCTCTGGTCAGTCTACTGCCACACTGTGTATTTAACAGAAGGGACACTGACATCTCAATCAGGAGTAAAATGAGCGCAGTGGGAGCAGGTGTCAGGGCGGGCCCATACTGTGAGAAGGTTGATGATGCAGGGGGGGTTGTGGTGGTGAGGAACCTCCATCACTCCACTACTTGGCAGCCATGAGCCTTTGATCTATGTGTAGATGACTCCCATCTCCAGACTTTACAGAGGGGAAGGGGCTCCGTAAAGGGGTTGGTGGGTGGAGGCATCATTTCATTTGGATCCAGGGATGAGGAGATGATGAACAACACAATCATGATGAAGAATTATACTAGAAACATTTCTCCATTCCTACAAACATTCCACAGACTGTGTACAAAGATGGACAACATGATAGTAAATACAAAGAGAAGCTAACACATCTCTATTGCCCCCTGGTGGTTGGCTGCAGTATAGATCATAAATTTTGCCCTTTTGCGTTATTGGATGGTACCAGCCCCCCCCCCCCCCCCCCCCAAAAAAAATACTTTATGTCTTTATGTTGTGTATGTTTGTTTATTTCCTGATCATTTTGTAATGAATTTCTTATTTGACGCTAAAAACCGGGAGGGGAGCACCTGTTTAAAGTGATGCACTGGTAGTTGCTGAGGCCCATGCAGACTTCTCTTATACATAAGAACATGAACAGGAATGTCAGAATTTCTGCTGTAAACTCAAGAGGGAGTCGGTGGAACCTTATTCCAGCAGTTCCATCCCCAAGTCGTTACTAGGCAGCATCCAGATGACATCACCAGCGCATGAAGGCAGCGCCGGTATCCGGAGATATTCTGGGTTCATATTTGAGCAGAGGGAGGAAGTGGAGATGTGTCATTCATCTTCAGATAGATTTTATGGTCTCTATGGTTAGGAGAGGGCCATCCCTCCTGCCTACTCAATGTGACGCTGCTGCTGAGGGGCCTTTGGTAGATAATCTATTGGCAGGCACTTGAATGGTGCAGCCACCTGCTCTTAACGACCCCTCTGATGTGAGATACTGACACCATACTGCTCGGAAATGATTATCCTGCACATAAAAGTCCAAATCAGCACATTTTTCTCCACAATAACAAGCTTTGTTATATATTTTAGTTGTTTACCGGCTATAAAGAGATGCTGATTGTGAGAAAACAGATATTTTAGGGCATAGATTTTTATCAGCTTACTAGAGATCTCCAAAGGCCTCAGGCTCACTAGCATCCCAAGGAAGTAAAGCTTTGGGCAACAGCCTAATCTTTTGTCCCTGTGGGTAGACTGCGCTTTAATGGCTACACTCCACGATTTCCAACCTTTCTAATCTTAAACTGTCTAATGTTTTCCTATTTTGTCTGACCCACACAACTGGAATCCTCCATCCTTCCATCACTGCATTCCCAAGGACGTATATTGGCACCAATCACCAGCTCACACACTGAGCATTTAGAACAGGTGCCCTCCAGCACAGCCTGGGAGCCCAGATACACCAAGCTTTGCCACAATCCATTTCACACACTCTGCTTTCACTTCTACCTGTATTAACAGAATGGGAGCTTTTGTACTGGAAACAGGTGATGAGCTGACCCCCTTTCTTTCAGCAAGGCGCAGCTGGACACTGAAGTCTATATTTCCATTCGTTTCATGTCTGGTTTCTAATTTTCATTATTTTCTAGATGAAATTGTGACAAAAAAACAGATATCAGAAAGGGAAATCATAAGAATTTGCACTTTCATTCTCAAACCCAGCAGCTTGCTGGAACAAAATAACACCTTCCACTGCTTTGAAACAACTGGTTTTTGTTTGTTGTTTTGTTTGTTGTTGTTTTTTTACAAATAAGCCATCTAACAACCAAGTAAGAGTGAGGAAGCCTTAAGAAGCACTTAACACACACAGCCAAGAGCAGCCAATCAGCAGAGGAGCCCAATACCAAGATAAGTCAAGTAAAAATTTACGTTTCATGGCGTAATACTTTCACCTGAAAAATGACAGAATATTTGAAAAGGCACATGCTATCTGCCTGTTTGAGACAAATGTGTGCAAGAGGAAAGAGAGTATCTCTCCAGGGGAATGGAATAATGATGAACTCTTCACCAGCAGCAAACTCTTCATTAATGTCAACACACATATGCGACTGCGGATACATACACAAACAGGAGCAGACAAACACACAGCTTGGTTAGTCTAAATCTCCAACTACAGACAGAGAGAATGCACGGAAGACCACAAAGATATGCTGCACACATACGCACACTGACCCTTAAAACCTGTTTTTTACAGCTCCTGAATATTCCACCGAGCACCGTCCATCTGCATTTGACAGATCGACTTCCCCCACTGTGTCTCCACTCTCCTGGAACAAATACTAAACTGAGCTAAGGGCACCTCCAGGACTGCTTTAGCCAGCAATTTCTCCCCAATTCTCAGATCGCCTCCTCAATGACCGCCTGTCTGACAGTCACACATACACAAAGCTAATGACAACCTCCCAGTAACCCAAGCGCCCTGGGAGGATAGCAATATCTCTCCCTCTCCACGGCCACCGCTGCTCCTGTGCTGAATGTTGGATTAGGTTCGCCTCAGAGGGCAGCAAGAAAAACAGACTTTGACCTCTGGGAGTTGAGGACAATGTCCCTCAACTGTTTTGAAATGTTTGGAGCAACAATGCAGATCACACTGCCAAATCTAACGGAATGGGACAATCTTTGATTTCAAAGGTGGGCCGCATTATGTAAAACTAAGAGAGGCTATGTAATACATTTAAAACAACCTTATTTTAATTAAAAAAAAATAAAGATAATACATGTATTTTTAAAAATCACACCCATTAAGGGCTAATTCATGTTTTTTTTCTTAAACAAAAAAGCGGAGCTGCAATGTTGTGAGATTACTTTAGCTTTCGTTCAAATTATCCTTTAAAAACTGGGAATTTGTGTTTTGAATGAGACTCTGCACTTGTTAAAGTCTCTTGATAAGCTCCGCACATCATAGGAACAAAGGCTGACTCGTTTCAAGGTTTTTTTTATACAAAAGTAAAATAATTTCAAAACATTCTTTGCAACAGCAAATGTTTAAAGGAAAGAATTTACCACTCAGGTAAAGTGTAACAAAAGAAACTAAGAGGTGGCTTTGAGTAAAGTGAATAATTCAGGGTTTTAAGGCTTACAACCAAGAGCATATCTGAAGTTTTGCTACTTAAAGCTATAGTGCCGCACTTTTGTCTCCATCTCTAGGCAGTAACAGCTACACAACACAGGCTCCACTTTGTTGTTGCTGTTGCGGCTATAAAACGGTGGATAAATGGTTTTAACTGCCACACAAAATGATTTGTTCTTTTATCAGAATTTGATCCATTTTGTCTGGTTGGGAAGTCTGTGGGAGCTGCAGGATTCAATTATTTAGCCACAATCAAGTTTGGAAAGGGCTAACCGGAAGTAGCCGGTTCGGCTGGCTACTTCCCACAAGCTCCTCCCACAGGCATTGGCACAAATGTCACTCATCAGAGACAAACTCCATATGCTGTGGAACAAAAAGGAATGTACCTGGTGGTGATGAGCTTAACTAGATAGCTCGTTTGGCAAGAGCAAGGAAAAACTTTTCCTGCAAGAATTCCACTGAATTCTGAAGGGATTTTTAAAACAGTATTTAGTCCTAGTTAGGGTCAGATTTCCCTCCTAGCTTAAAAACCACTCCATCATTTTCTACACTGGCAGAGTATGTATTCATTTGCATTACACTAGCACAATTCTCTTTTTTGATTCTTTCTACCGTTTAGTTTTTGCAGTGACTCATGCAACAGGAACTGCAACAAGACAAATGGAACATTATACTGAACAAGACCAACACAGCTCTTAACCAGAGCACCAAAAAGCATGAAGAGAGCGTAACAGTTTAAGATGAGAGGAGGTTCAGCATCTTTTATCAACGTTAATAACCGTATGGATTTCTGTATTCTCATTTTACCACCCAGAAGCAAGAGTAGGCTTAGCTACAGACTAATACCCGGTGGGACTGATGCTGCTGCTGCTTGACTATTTAAAAGCTTGAATCTGGGCTCTACAGTTGAAGGACTGCCTCTCACCCATTGCATTGCATCTGCGTATAGCATATACTTCAATTTATACTGGCAGGAATTCACTGAAACAGAATCTTGCCATATTTTGCTCTAGCATCTATATCTGTTGCACGCACATTAATATAAACTTCTCACATTGCCCTTCTGTCTTCACCCTTCCGTCACATGCCAAAAAAACCCACACACAGCACACTCTGCTTTATTGTAAATTAGATTCTTCCATCCTGTTACACTTCAGAGTGACTGCAGTGAGAGATACAACACACACATACACACAGATATAACTAGAGCAGAGTGTTACAGCTGAAAGAATGCTTCTAGCAATTGTGTTGTTTGCACTTTGAATGAGTTTGGTCCATAAGCTTGTAGGAGAGAGAGGGGGAATGTGTGTGTGTGTGTGTGTGTGTGTGTGTGTGTGTGTGTGTGTGTGTGTGTGTGTGTGTTGGGGGAAGGGAGGGCTTCTGGGTGTGGCTCCTGTGCTTGTTTATACAGAGACACAGATATCTAGATGTCTAGATATTAAATTTTGTGGGGGATGTGCTAATGATATGATGATTTTACAGCGTGGCAGAGTATCACCTAGCATCACATCATGAGAGGAGTGTAGCCTGGGGGCATCTCTTCCTCTCTATTATGCCCATCCCTGAGGTCCACCTCTCTTAATGCCATGCAATGTAGCGCTGACAGCTACCTTCAAAAGCATCAGCAGGGGTGCGCTAAACAGCAATCCCACTTCTGCTCAATGCTTTCTTCTTTCTCAGACAAAAAAAACCCTGGCAGACAGAGAGACAGATAGACAGATAGAGCAAACAGTAATGTGCTTACCTACATACATGCACATATGTGAAAAACTCTCCTCCTGCTCCTTCTCTTTCTTAGCAGCTACCCCTCCTCCTGCCTCCACCCAGTATCCAGAGATAACAGCCCTCCCTTTGGGCAGACAGGCAGGCGGTGGAGGGGACAGCCACGGGTATGTTCTGCTTGCTATCTAATGAGCGTTGGAATGTCACCGAGGGCCTGTCTGCTGGTCCCAGCCACCCAAGCATCCATACATGTGGAATCAGCACTGTTTATCAAACAGCTGGCAGACAGCCCTTCTTGCTCTCTCTCTCTTTCCTCTTCCTTCTTTCTCATTCTCTTTCTATCCCCGCTTCTTCCTATCTCCCTCACTCTCGCTGCATCTCTGTGCCTCTCCCTGTCTATTTCTATCACAAACAAGCAGAAGCCCAGGTCTGCTATGCTGGTATGCCTCCCCCTCCGCCCCCCCCCCCCCTCTCTCTCCCAACATCATTGACTTAACATAGACATCCCAAATGAAGGATGGAGGCATGCTCTGCCATAAATAACACAACGCCTTCACCGCCTGCGTAACGAAATGCACTTAGCAATGGTAATGCGGAGAAATAAAAAGGTATAATGACAGAGAGGTGCCAGTTGCAGAAGTTTTTCATGTTTTGACAAAAGCAGAGGGAGGGTCTCTCTACAATTCTCTTTTTTTTCCCTCCATGCAGTCTCTTCCCTCCCTCTCACTACCTGCCTGGATAGAGCACTTCTGAGTATTGTCTACACAAGAGGACATCAAATGGTCTGCCTTCACAGAGATGCTGGAGTTGCTGCTCCATGCAGAAGTGCTGCCTGCTGTCTCAGCGGCTGTACGAGGAGATTAGAAGATATCAGAAACAAGGAAGGGGACGAGTAAAAGTCGACAAATGATTGCGCTGTTCCTCTGTCCCAAACTCACTTTGGTACATTATGTGATTTGTGTTGAGATCCGTCTTGTGAAGATGTGGATGTTACCACCCGTCTAGGTGTTGAACTTTGATACTTTTATGGCACTGTTTGAATTGATACTTTCTCATTCAATACCAAATTTAAATGACTAAGAAGTGAATCTCTAATTTTTAATTCATTCTGAAGTTGTAGAACTGATTTGAAAGAAAAAAACGCTGACATAAAACAAAAGAACTTTAACATTAAAATGAAGTTAAATCACGTTTTGGCACTTTTTCTCCTGGTTCTGATGGACATCTCCATCCCAACAACGGGATGTTAAGTGTCTCATTTGAATTCTACTGACAGCCTGAAATCAAATGTCAAAGATGTAACACCATCAAGAGTTTGACAACACAGTGCCATTTTGTAACAAAAAGAGAACAAAAAACACACACACACACACAGATAACATTTGAGTTAACATCACCGACAACTGACTCACTCACATTTGGAGTGTTCAGACAGCTTACACACTCCAGAGCATCACCGATGGGTAAACTGCAGTGGGCCATTCAGCCTCCAGACTCACGTCATACATCTCAGTGAATGCTGGGTTTTGTCCCTGCCTAATCTGATTATGCTCCGTCTTTCTATGATTCTTCGCCTTAGCCTCCCATCTCACCCCACCCCATTCACCCTGCTCACCCTACTTTTTAATGAGAACCCAACATCCCCTTTTGTTTTGGCAGGTGGCATTCTAAGGGCCCCCAAGCATAGTCTTGTTACAGAAGAGAACTACAAATCCTCCACATGCTGGGAGTCGCTGCTGCTTTATCGAGAGTATGAATCGAGCACAGGCACACGGGCTGTTATATGATCTGACATTTTCAGAAATAGCTCCACATCAGGCATTTTTGTTGTTGTTGGGGCTGCATCCTGTTAGTCTTGAAAGTTAAAAAAAAAAAAAAACAGACACACACACACACACACACACAAAAGGAGGACAGCAGCAACAGCAGTTTGGTCAGCGTTATTTCACAAGTCCATCTCCTGACCTGGAGAAATTTCATCTTGAGAAAAAAAAAATGCAAAGTGTTACTGTACCTTGGAAGTGGAAAGCTCTAGACTCGCTGTGGAAGCCCTGGACCTGAGTAACTCCATCAAAGCCATCTCCAAGCGTTAGTTCATCAAACACGCTGATGCGCAGAGCAGGGTCAACCCCAAAGCCTACAACTAACAAAATGCAAGACTGTAATTTGTGTTCTCAGACAAGGAAACATGTTTTTTTTTTTTAAACTGCAGCTGTGAGATACAGAGAGATACGAGGTTACTGTTCTTGTGGAGCTTGAGAAATATTTTTGAGAATAATCATTCAAAACAACACAAAAAAATCCAATTTCATCTCGCAGACTACATGTTGCAAGATACCATTAACAGCTGTCTTACCTGAGGAGGCGCAAAATATGACAGTAACCAGAAATAGCCGTAATAATCCCATGGTGAACGTATAAAAAAAATTAGTCCATGTTTTGTCCACTTCCGAGAGGCAGTATCGTTCAATCGCTTGAGCTGATCACCGTCTCACAGATATTACCAATCCCACGAACCGAGCGGAGGCATCGTCAAAACTTTAGATGCCCAGTGATGAGGAGCAAAAAGCAGGAGAACGTGATAAAGAGATTATTCCATGTAGCGCAAGATCTGCTCCATCAGCGTCAGCATCCGCAGCACAGGTGGACGGACGGAGGGGACGCACAAAGGGAGACGCCGCTGCCTCACCCGCTCAGCTGAACGGTCCTATAGCAGGATGGATGAGAGCTGCGGCCGCTGAGGGAGGAGTGTGGAGAGAGAGAGAGAGAGAGAGAGAGAGAGAGAGAGAGAGAGAGAGAGAGAGAGAGAGGGGAGCCCCCTTGTGGTCGCAGTTTAGAAAGACCTTGAATTTAAAACACTTCCATTAATTGCAACCACGCCTGAAGATGTCTTCCTTTACACCTGATGGAAACAAATAAAATGATGAAATAATTCTTTAGAAATTCTTGACCATTTTCCTGGAGACATACCCAGAAATCACCTGGATCACCTGGGTTCGTTTGTAGCCTGATTAATAATTTAATGAACTCACAGTGGGAGGAGCCTTAGTGAAAAATGTCCAATTTTTCTGCAAAGAAGCATTCAACATTTGGGGGGGAAAAAAAGACCAGAGTTTGGAATGATAAATGAAAAGACATGAAAAACCACCAGACAGGTCAGAAAACAAATGGTGAGAACATGGACATGTGACTGAAAGTATCAGGGCAGAGAGTCCAGCTGGGGGATGCTGGATGATTCAGACAAACAAGGGACTTTAGCACAGCAGACTGGTGTTCGATCCTCTAACAGGAAGCGGAGGATACTGCAGGTCAGTGCAGCTGGAGACCACTGTTCATTTCCTGTTGCCAGTGACAAGTGTCTTATTTTCCAGTATCACTGCAGTCGGAGACGGTTAGAACAAACAACTCATGTGGTCGTTTGAGTTGTTGGTTTGTTTGTTTGTTTGTTTGTTTTTTTTGGGGGGGGGGGGGGTTGAGAAGACCAGGTATGAAATTCCACTTGGAATAATTCCCTTTAAAACTCAAGACAACACATCTAAAGCAATTTTTTCATTTCCTAAAAAAGATATTAAAAGTTACCTTTGCTTGGCAAGTCAAATATGTCGTGACGCAAACAGAAGCTCTGTTTTTTTGGGGGGGGTTAACACTCTAAACTCACTTTCCCAGTAGATGAGCCGGTTACACAGGAATCTAATCACATATTCACCTTGGTAACACATGGAGATGCGTGTATGTGAGTTCCTCTTTTCTTATTGAGAACAACAATGATCAAATGAAAGCTTTTTGTAGGAAATTCAGTTTGTGTCCGTTACATTAAAAAGATAATTTTGTGTAGTGTTATCAACGGGAATTGTAGCAACCAAATATTTAAAATACAGAAGTAGTAAGAGCTCTTGATGGGCCTGATTTTATGCTGTATGCAAATATTGATTCAAAACCCCACAAGAACCCTGCCCTCTTTTGATATTCACAACTTCAGAGCTGGAAATTCCCTAAAAGCTGCAGCTTGACAAGTTGTGACATGATGTATATACAAACTCTGTGCTTCCCTTGAATGCAACATAAATCCTTGCTAACAGATTATTGGATTTGATTATTAGATTGAGTTGCTTTGGCCGGAATGTGATTGGTAGGTGGTGTCCTGTATTAAAGACAATCCTGTGCAGCAGCTACGTGAAACATTTATTATTCCTGCAATTACAAATCACGGTTATTTAGAACAGAATAGATATATAAACCTTGATCTGTGCAGTCAATAATTCCAGGATGTACAAATAATCCTGTGCAGGAAAAGATGTTTATCTGCATTTGGCTCCTCCTGCCTCCTCAGCTCTCTCAAAATTAGAACCGTTGAATGTTTCTCTCTGCCACAAAAGCTGCTATGTGGCCTCAGTCTCTTTTGAAATCTCCAGGGTTCATCATGTGACCCAGACTGCCCAACAGTTGACCACTATCAGTAATGTAAAGCACAGTTCACAAACCTTATGGCGGTTTGCGGGTCCTGGCCCAGACATCTCCTTCCATCCCACTTGTCTCCAGTCCAGCCATTTGTGCCTCCACCTGTGTCCCTGTACCTGTCTCCGGTCCAGGCTTTGGTGTCATCGCTAGCCTCGCACAACCTGTCTCTAGTTCAGACATTTGTGCCTCCACCTGCGTCACTGCACCTGTCTCCAGCACAGCCAGACGGACACTTTGACCAGTAAACCCCTGTCGTATTATACTTCAATGAACAATTAAAGTATAATACTTCAGTGGTTTTAGAAGAATGAAAAAGGCATCTGAGACAATACTGTATCACACTTTAGAAATCTAAAAATTCATATTCAGAGGGAACATCTAATCTAAAAAAAAAAGCCAGAAATCACATGATCACCATCTGTCATCGGGATGATGCAAAGGGCCGTGGACTACACTATCTTACTGTCACCCTGTTTTCAGCATAATATCTTCCAATCCAGCACAACAGCTAATGCCTCTACAGTGATGCAATAAATACATACATTAGCCTGTAACCTTCGTTATAATCTTCAATGGCGAGTGTTGCTATCGGCTGCAAACACTGGGCTCCAGTGTTTTCTTAGCATCCACAGTCTCCTGCATCTTTCATAAGCTCATCGTGTCTGACATCTTCAGCAGATAGGTGACCTGCAGCTTCCAGCCTGTGGCGGTCTCACTATACATGTTGTGTGTTTCACAGTATTGAAGGACTTGTTTACAGTCATAAGCTCATTTCTGAGAACATAAGAGGGTGACAAACCCTGTGGCTGCAAAGTAGCCGGTAAGAAAACACAGAAACTGAAGACAGAGTAAAGAACCTCAAGACAGAAACTGAAGTAAGCTGCTACAGAATTTTAAAGCAACATTATGTGACATTTACAGCTTACAATGACATGTCACCTGTCATCATGACTTTGATGGTAACTAACTCCTGACTGGGTTGAGGTCATCTCGCCAAAGGACTACAGTTGAAAACTAGTCAGCTGGCTGACACTGGAATATCATTAAAAATCTGGATTCATGTGTGCTGTCTTGCTAAATAAATGAAATGAAATTAAGGAGAATTGATTCTGGGCGATATAACGGGAGCTGCACCAAACTCTCACAGCTGACAGTGCTGCGTACAGGGACTGGATCCTCGCTCCGGAATACCCCAACAGAAATCCTGAAAAAGATGAGAGAGAGAGGACATTTATGGAGGAAGCAAATGTGGGGGAAAAAAGGACACATTTATCTGTTGCTCACTCTGTCAGCGTAGCACCAACTGTTAGCAAGTGCAAGTTAACTCATTATCAGTTATCAGTCATAGGAATGAAGGATTGATAGGAATCAATTGTTTTGCTCCAAAACATGTTTGAATAGTTAAATAATCGGCCAAGCGTCAAATTAATGTACCGTCCTGTATTTTACTACTTGTACCAGCAGAGGCCACTGCAGCGCTGCATCAGTGCTTTAAGGCCAGTGAGGCTGCTAGTGGTGCAGCCTCATCTTGAGCATTTGTTGTAAAATAAAAAGGCTGACTAATTATTGCTAAAACCATCACGGACCACCGATGTCAAACCTAGAAATTAACCCTAAAAAAATGAATGTAGGTGAAAATTCGCGTCTCTGATTGGGGACATCATGACCGTTCGTGCCAGGGAAATTCTCTTATTCGGGACTGATTTTTCGAGTTAGGCAGGAACTTTTACTCATCTTTTAAAGCATTCCTCCTCTTGGCTTTTAAATAGGGATGAAAGGTCAACAATAAAAACATAAACTGTCTCAAGTCGTTACGTTTACCAGAGTACCGTAGATTCCTCCATTTTTCTATCGTCAGTTATAACCTATAACTATATAGTTTCCAGTACATTTGACATTTGGCTTTCTAGCAAGTTGTATTAAAATAGATTAAAATGGATTGCTTGGCTGCGGGTTTTGTGACTCAGCCTTATTAATGCCTTTTTATAGAGCACAGATGCTTTGTGCTTTGAATATTTGTTTATTCCTGTTGCATCCTCCTCATCCATGGGACCAATTACCGTTTTTTTCTCTTTTTTTTTTACACAATCGTTTCATCAGCAGCCATGCCATGCCAGTTAAGTTTTTATTTTTTCTTTTCAAAGTAATGATAACTTGTTATATTTGTCCTGAATCCTAATAAATTCCCTGCCAGATGGACAGGAATCGAAGCCTCTCCATAAAGCTCTGTTCAGAGGCGGTCCCAAGTCCACAACAATCTGCAGCCAATCCCTGGATCACTTGGAAGGTCTTTTGTTGGCTTCGCTGGACTGTTGAAGTAGGCTGACAAGTGGAGTGATTCTGGGGACGGTTCCAGAGCCGCTCCTGATCCTGTGCTCGGTTTATTCCTAAAGACCCCAAATTAACACCAACATGTTTGTCATATCAAACTGCCTCCAATTTGATAGTTCTCGCTAATCCCAGTAATATGTTTTGTTTTAATTATGACTCATGGAAAACAGATGTGTTTTGACAAATAGGCGCTTATCTGTCTGCAATTCAGATAGCTTGTTCAAACACTAGTGCCACACTGTTCAGCTAATGGTTGGCTATTGTCAATAAAACACAGGCAGGCAATGCCTCTCCATGCAGTGGCAGTGTCACATCTGCTATGTGAGAGGGCTTCCAGTGCTCCATTCATTATTAATAATACTAGATTTCTTCTGGGTCCAGACATAGGAAATGTAATTACTTTGTATTGCCCCACAAATTGTCATTTCCTAAAGTGCCATCAGGAAAATAAGAGTCATTAAAGCATGTGCTCAGCCAAGACTGTAACGTAATAAATGCACCCGGTGCCAGCGAACACCTTCAATCGTGCTGCACGCACGTGCATAAGTGCACGCACATGCACGCATGGACGCACACGCACACACACACACACACGCGCACACACTAAGTCTCTCAGGGCAAGGACAGTGGAACAGGGGATGTCTTTTGGTTCAACTCTAAAAGAGTCAAGTAGGTGATGCATTACAAAGCTCTCAGGGGCTTATTCACTTTACTCATAGCTGCACTACAAAGACATACCAAAGCCAAAGACCAAATTGATTCACTTGCAGTAACTGTGGCAACATCTTATTGAACAGCAGAAACACTTTGTCTTCAAAACTTCTCTGGCTTTCAAATCTGCCATTTATGAGTCATAATAAAAACTGAATGCTCTATTGTTTCCTTTCATACACGATGCCTGCTGAAATTTTTTTCTTTTTTTTTTTTATTCATCTAAACTTATGTGAATTTTAGAGATTCTTTTATAATTCAAGGAAATCTGTACCATTCCTCACAAATCTTACAGAGTGATGCACAACAATTGGCAAAAACTTCAAGCTGGAAAGGCTGTGTCGATATATCCTCCTAAACCTTCACAAATATAATTAACAGATAAAAGATTGGCTAAAGCAGCTGGGTAAATAAGACAGCTATAAATTATTATTATATTATTATTGTTGTCGTTATTGTTGTTATTATTGTACACGCTGCATTATTTCACTATCTACAGACAGCCAATCCATCAGTGCCATCTTGTGGGCAAGCAGTGAATTGCAGTGACTATCAGTGTGCAGAAGGTCTGAGGTCAGTGTTGGACCTTCCATTTTAGTTCCAGGTCTTCCCTTAAGAGGAGTTATATTATAACAATGTTCATAACATCTCTTCTAGATTTATGCAGACATATTGATATATTTTTACCTGCAAGAATATATGGAGCACAATAACAAAATAAAAAATGTTCAGCAACTTGAATTATTAAATGTGTTTAATTATTATAACTGGTTGGATTCCAAGACAGTTTTCTCCATCGGAAATTAATAAAAGGAACCTTAACTATGCATCCATCATGCTGGAAATGTGACACGGACAGTGAAGGCAGACAATAATTTTTAAGATGTCACTGACTAAAGAGAAAGATGTGATAGATTTCATCTGTATCTTAATGAGCATTGTCTGAACTTACAGGCAAAAGATTGACTTTAAAGAACATTTATTTGTCAGTTTTAACAAGTATATTAAATCTATTTAAAGGCTTGTTTGGGGAAATGTAATATTTGATGTGTTTCCTACATGTATTTGAAATGCATTTGCGTACAGGACTTGCAAATTATCTGTCTCCTGAATAAAATGTAGCTGTTAAAATTTCAAAGTTTTGCACTGTGGAAAAACTTCCGATAAAAAAGGGGGAAAACCCGGAAAAAAATGACACCAGCTTGGACTACAAATGCTCCCAGAAGCTGGCTTTTATCGTGTCCACTAAATACCAATTGTACCACTTATCTGCTCTGTAAATACCTATTCTGTTCTTACTCTATCTTACTATTATTCTGTCTCTTGCTATCCCGGGACCTGAGTTTTAATTTTCATACCACGAACATGGAAATGTGAGTGGTATGACAATAAAGATCGTTGAATCCCCCATCTCATATGACCATATCTGACTGTCCTTATCTCTCAGTGCAGGTGTGCAGCTCCTACTTTCTTACAAAGCCAAGCGTATGCTGACTTGCTGCGGTGGGTCTACCCCTCCCCCTTTCTCACCCACTGAGGTTTTATGTAATGTCTCAGCTGCTCTCCAAGCATCGGCTGCAGGGTCTCCCATGCTCTCCACAGCGAATCACTAATGCAAGGCAAAGACCTCATTTGCTGCTCAACTCTCCACACTTCTATTAATAATCATTCATGACTGTTTAAAGCAGGAAAGACAGGTGGGTTGCATGGCTTTTAGGATCCCAGGTGCCCCCTGTTTTGTATTTGAAAATACTCACTATTACTTATGCAAATATGCAGGGCTAATAAGCACCTTGTATTCTGTTGAGACAGACTGATTTAAGCCTATTATTCACTCAGTGCATCAGTAGGTCAGCCTGTGAATGCCAAAACTTGCAAGTCAATTATCAGGTTCTATGAAATTCGAAAGTCATATTGCATGAGAAATGCTTAGTTTTTAGAATTAATTGTGTTTTTTTTATATTAAGTTGAAATCATCAGACAGTGTGAAATAATAGCAAACATCTGTCATGTGGCCTCCCCAGGAAGCTCCACACACCCCAGGCTTACTACTATCCCACAATTTAAATTAATATTTATTCTAAATCATACAGATTCGTGCACAATATTGGGTTTAATAGATCTGTGTGTGTTTTATCCCACTGAAAAACATGTGATAGCTACGTGTCGAATATACAAGATTGCGCCTTTAACAAACAAATGCAGGTTTTACCTTGGTCTTCCAAGTAGGGTTACCATAATATTAAGAGGTGTCTTGCGTGGTATTTTGCTCGCCGTGATACAATTATTTGACTTGAATTGGATGAGTTAGAGTACAACAAACTTTTTTCATGAAAATACTCGAGTCCGCACATTTTTGTGGACACAGAAAAAACAAATTTTCACTTATTCCCCCCTACGACCGGTCGTATCGTCCACTCTCCCGGAAGCACCGGCGACATACGCTTACCGTGGTGGTAGGGAAGCCGGTGGAAGTGAATTGTCCATTAACATTGACTTAAAACAGTAAGTGGTACAGTGTTATGAGACTTTACGTTGCCAACTATTTAAGTAATTATCCTTCTTATTCGTCATCTCAGATTGGGAATCATCAACGTTTCGCGTGTGTGCTGACAGTTTAGCTAACGTTAGCCGTAACGGCTTGACATCCGCTAGCCAGCAAACAAAAGAAGCGTAGCGACGAATACTCACGCCGGAGACGGAAGCGTTGAGAGGAGCCGCGAAGTGTGAATCGGCAGCCTGGCTGTTCACAGAAGGAGTACATGTACATGTACCCTGATACTTGTTTTTTTTTTTTTTTTAAGTGTTTAGTCTCTCCACAAATTCTCCTGAAATGCATGTGTCGCAACCCGACCCCCACCTCGTAAATTTACTCCACTCGCATCTGTTGGTGTCGCTGGCTTTGTGTGTGTGTGTGTGCGTGTGTGTGTGCGCGCGCGCGCGCGTGTGTGTGTGTGTGTTGCCTGCTCTAGACTGTCGCTATCCGTCTAGACACAACTGAGAGCCAAACCAACGCCAACCCGTTTGTTTCCATTCTAAAACTTGTTTTATTTTGATAACTGACCGGATGCTTCATGCCTCTCTTACATTTACGTTTCTGTTAACAGGAACAATTCCTGATAGAATCCAGTACAGCACCAGAGGCACTGGACAGGTTTGTAAGTCAGTCATTTTCAAATGGAAATTGATAACATCGCTGAACTTTACAGTATGGCACCTCAATCTCTTGCCTCTGACTGGATTACGTTTTATAAAGTTGCCTGTGTGATGTTTTGATCTCTATTATTGCAGAATTTCTTTGATTTGAATGGAAAAAAAGCCAGAAGTACACAGGTATGACTCTCATCCTACACATTTCATCATTGAGTCGATGAACTTTCCGTATAATTACATGCGTGTCTAGTTGGCTGCTCTGTTCAGCTGCTGCCTGCTAACTTTTTCTTAAAGTATTTTAAATGCTTCTCTGTGTAGCCCAGCTAGTGAAGCCCATTAAAGGTTCAGGGATGCCAGTGAAGAAGAGGAGGAAGCTCTCTGATGCAGACGATCATCATCTCAAGTGTAAAATCACGAGGTAAACCATCTTCTATGGTGGTCGTTTTGTGTCGATGTTGACATTGATTTTCTTTCTGAATTTGTGTATGTGAGATGAGTATATTTGTACTTGTTGTAGTTTTACACAGATCCGTGATACTAGGCCCATCAGCTCTGAGAGGCCGTTCTCTAGTAAAAAGTGCCTAGCGTGGTTCCATGAGTACGCCGGTCCTGACGAAGTGGTTGGTCCAGAGTCCATGGAGAAGTTCTGTGAAGACATCGGAGTGGAGCCAGAGAATGTGAGTTCACTCTACATATCCGTGGCTGTGTACCTCTTGTAACTGGTATAATAACCCAGGCTTGCAAAATGTTCATTATTACTTGAGGTACACAATAGATGTAAGGAGCAAGAAGTTACCATCAATATCATCTGGCTTTTTTCCCCCCCTGTCTGAATGACAACACTGAGGGCTGAAAATATTGATTCCATCTGTCATACGTCGCAAAAATCAAATTTCTCAATAATCTAATTCATTCACTGTATCTCAGTTGATTTACATCAAGCAAAATTTAACGTTGGACTAAATATCCTGTGTTGTTTCAAATATGATCAAGGATTAATGTTGCTTTTCTCTCTTGTAGATCATCATGTTAGTTTTAGCTTGGCATCTAGAAGCAGCAAATATGGGGTTCTTCACTAAAGAGGAGTGGCTCAGGGGCATGACGTTGTTACAGTAAGAAAACTTCCATTTCCAATTGAACATTTGACTGAAAAAAAAGTAGTTTCCAGAAATCTAACAGAGTCATTATCTACCTGTGAACATTTCAGTATGTTGAATTCACACTCTCCTTTACCTGACTGCAGGTGTGACTGCACCGAGAGGTTACAGAGCAAGCTAGAACACCTCCGCAGTGAGCTCAACGACTCAGCTGCCTTCAAAAACATCTACAGATATGCTTTTGACTTTGCCAGGGTGAGTTCTTCTTTGTGTGTGTGTGTGTGTGTGTGTGTGTGTGTGTGTGTGTGTGTGTGTGTGTGTGTGTGTTTCGGTCAAAAATTGCAAATAAAGACATACATTTGTAATTTGATCAAATATAACCTGTTTCCTCAGTTTGATGAATTTATTTGTGGCTGTGAGCTACAACTTGTTGCCTAAATGTCGTTATTTTTCAGCCACAAGATGGTTAGATGACTATTCCACGCTTTGAGCAAGTTATCGCTTGTCACCTCAGAGTAATTGAATTAAGGGACCAAGTTGAGCTCCACAAAATAAAGCATTGAGGGAATAAGTTTTATGTTGGGGTCTCAAGTTGATAACGTTTGGATTTGTTGGATCACCAGGATAAGGACCAGAGGAGTTTGGACATGGACACTGCTAAATCCATGCTAGCTTTGCTGCTGGGGAGAACGTGGCCTCTCTTCCCAGTCTTCCACCAGTTCCTGGAGGTAAATCCCTTCCCTCAGACCCAACCAAACAAACATGACACAGCACTAATGTGGTGGTTACGTGTAACCTGCTCACCACCTCCGCAACACGTGTTTCTACCACAGCAGTCAAAGTACAAGGGAATGAATAAGGACCAGTGGTGTAACGTCCTGGAGTTCAGCAGGACCATCAACCCGGATCTGAGTAACTACGATGAAGACGGAGCTTGTGAGTATACAAACGGCTCAACAACAAGTTGACACACTGCAGCGCCCTGAGGCTGCAGATCTAAAGATGTTCTTTGAAAATAAGATGGGATCAGGTCCTGTTATTATCCAGAAAATGAATTATGTCAATATGTCTCATTTCAAGTCTTCAATCCAAATACAGATACAAAAATGTGTAGTTTTCTTGGTGAAACATAGAGTCCTGTTACATCCCTAGTACGTGAAAACAAAATCAAACTGGCAAAGGTCACCAGCAAAAAGGATTTCTTAGTCAGAAGTCACCTTCATCACAAATGGTGACTATGAATGATGACAGTGGTAAAAAAATTTGTGTTGATGTTGCCGCTCTGAATTATTGTAACTCTACATTATCCATGTGTGCGCTTCTTTCTCAAAGCTTTGCAGGCTCTCAGTTAATGACACTCGTGCTCTGTGTGCAGGGCCAGTGCTGCTAGACGAGTTTGTGGAGTGGCGGAAAGCCTGGACAGCGTTGTAGCAGATGACACCAAAGAGGAGAAACACATACTCAGGACTAAACTCTTTATCGTCTTACGAAAAAAGGGAAGAGGGTTCATCAGCACTGACTGCAGTAGTTGACATGCTCAAATATGGAGGACAGAATCATCGGTGTGGACACACACACACAGACTGCCTCTGCATCGCCAGCCGAGGTCGAGAGGCCTGAGTAGACTTTTGGTAGTGGAAACGTTGGAGAAAAGATAATGTGAAACAAAGCTCTTAAGATAAGAATATTAGAGGGGAAGTGAAAATTCTTCCCTTTTTGTTTTGCCCATTTTGTGTCTTTTGATAGATGCTATCCCAATAATAAAAGAGGCAACTTAAGTGTGATGAGGTTCTTCATAGTAACAGAACACGGATTTCATTCACCAAACAACGTCATGCATGCATCAAGTTGGCATCTTGAAGAGCCATTTAAGAGTCAATTCACCTTGTGTTTGAAATCAGTCGTGTGCTCCACGGGCTTTGGAGTGTTTGGGCGGGTTGTTCAAACTGGGTGTCATCGATGAACAAGCAGAAAATTTGATGGTGTATGATGGGGGGAGAAACCTCAAGGTGCAAAGCATCCGTCAGTACAAACATCTGTGACTCTAGTCACACATGCAGGCTCTATTATCATATTCAAA